>NC_091862.1:20000000-20134696 GCF_037783145.1 Equus przewalskii | reverse complement strand
GACGTGTTTCCAGCTTCTCCGGCAGGTGGTTCTGGTACGTCTGAGAGCTGGTTCCGCCATGGCTGGCAGGTGATTCCGGACCGTCCCCCAGGTGGTTCTGGCATAGCCAGCAGTTGATATTGGCCTGTCCGGCAGGTGGTTCCAGCGAGTCGAACAGGTGGCTCCGGCGTGCTCGGCAGGTGGTTCCGGTCTGTCCGGTAGGTGATTCCGGCGTGTCCGGCACGTGCTTCCGGCACGTGTGACAGGTGGTTCCGGCATGCGCGACAGGTGATTTCGGAGTGTCCGCCAGGTGGTTCTGGCGTACCCGGCAGGTGATTTTGGCGTGTCCGGCAGGTGTTTCTGGCGAGTCGAGCAGGTGGCTCCGCCATGCTCAGCAGGTGCTTCCGGCGTCTCCGGCACGTGGTTCTGGTGTGTCTGAGAGCTGGTTCCGGCATGTCCGGCAGATGATTCCGGAGTGTCCGCCAAGTGGTTCTGGCATACCCGGCTGGTGATTTGGGCATGTCAGGTAGGTGATTCCGGCGAGTCGAGCAGGTGGCTCCGGCGTGCTCGGCAGGTTGTTCAGACGGGTCTGGCTGGTGTTTTCCGTCTGTTCGGGGTGTGGTTCCAGCATCTCATGCACATGGTTATGGCACGTCTGAGATGTGGTTCCGGCCGGCCCGACAGGTGTTTCCACAGTGTCCGCCAAGTGGTACTGGCGTAGTTGGCAGGTGATTTTGGCATGACCGGCAGGTGGTTCCAGCAAGCCCGGCAGGTGATTCCGAAGTGTTCCCCAACTGGTTGTGGCGTAGCCGGCAGGTGATTTTTGCGTGTCCGGCAGGTGGTTCTGGCGAGTCGAGCAGGTGGTTCCGGCGTGCTCGGCAGGTGCTTCCGGGGTCATTGGCACGTGGTTCTGGCATATCTGAGAGGTGGTTCCGGCATGCCCGGCAGGTGATTCCGGAGTGTTCGCCAAGTGTTTCCGGCGTAGCCAGCAGGTGAGTTTGCATGTCCAGCGGTCGTTCCGGCGGGTCGAGCCGGTGGTTCCGGCGTGTCCGGCAGGTGGTTCCGGTCTGTCCGGCAGGTGGTTCTGTGGTGTCCGGCACGACGTTCAGTCTGAGAGGCTGTGCCGGCATGCCCCTCACGTGATTCCGGCTTGTCCCCGAAGTGGTGCTGTTGTAGCGGGCAGGTGATTTTGGCGTGTCCGGCAGGTGGTTCAGGCGAGTTGAGCAGGTGGTTGCGACGTGCTCGGCAGGTGCTTGCGGCGTCTCCGGCACGGGTTTCTGGTACATCTGACTGGTGGTTCCGGCATGCCCAAAATTTGATTCCGGTCTGTCCGGTAGGTGGTTCCGGCGTGCACGGCACGTGGTTCTGGTACGTGTCAGAGGTGGTTGCGTATGCCCAACAGGTGATTCCGGACTGTCCGCCACGTGCTTCTGGCACGTCTGAGAGGTGGTTCCAACATGCCCGGCAGGTCATTTCGGAGAGTCGTCCAAGTGGTTCTGGCGTAGCCCGCAAGTGATGTTGTCGTGTCCGGCAGGTGGTTCCGCCGTGCTCGGCAGGTGGTTCAGGCATGGCCGTCACGTGGTTCCAGTCTGTCCAGGACGTGTTTCCAGCTTCTCCGGCAGGTGGTTCTGGTACGTCTGAGAGGTGGTTCTGCCATGGCTGGCAGGTGATCCCGGACTGTCCCCCAGCTGGTTCTGGCATAGCCAGCAGTTGATATTGGCCTGTCCGGCAGGTGGTTCCAGCGAGTCGAACAGGTGGCTCCGGCGTTCTTGGCAGGTGGTTCCGGTCTGTCCGGTAGGTGTTTCCGGCGTGTCTGGCACGTGCTTCCGGCATGCGCGGCAGGTGATTCCGTAGTGTCCGCCAGGTGGTTCTGGCATACCCGGCAGGTGATTTTGGCGTGTCCGGCAGGTGTTTCTGGCGAGTCGAGCAGGTGGCTCCGGCATGCTCGGCAGGTGCTTCCGGCGTCTCCGGCACTTGGTTCTGGTGTGTTTGAGAGCTGGTTCCGGCATGTCCGGCAGATGATTCCGGAGTGTCCGCCAAGTGGTTCTGGCATACCCAGCAGGTGATTTTGGCGTGTCAGGGAGGTGGTACCGGTGAGTCGAGCAGGTGGTTCCGGCGTGCTCGGCAGGTGGTTCAGGCGGTTCTGGCAGGTGGTATCCGTCTGTTCGGGGTGTGGTTCCAGCATCTCATGAACACGTTTCTGGCACGTCTGAGATGTGGTTCCAGCCGGCCCGACAGGTGTTTCCGCAGTGTCCGCCAAGCGGTTCTGGCGTACTTGGCAGGTGATTTTGGCATGACTGGCAGGTGGTTCCAGCAAGCCTGGCAGGTGATTCCAAAGTGTTCACCAACTGGTTGTGGCGTAGCCGGCAGGTGATTTTTGCGTGATCGGCAGGTGGTTCTGGCGAGTCGAGCAGGTGGTTCCGGCGTGCTCGGCTGGTGCTTCCGGGGTCATTGGCACGGGGTTCTGGCATGTCTGAGAGGTGGTTCCTGCATGCCCGGCAAGTGATTCCGGAGTGTTCGCCAAGTGGTTCTGGCATAGTCGGCAGGTGATTTTGGCATGTCCAGCAGGTGGTTCAGGCGAGTTGAGCAGGTGGTTCCAACGTGCTTGGCAGGTGCTTCCGGCGTCTCCGGCACGTGTTTCTGGCACATCTGACAGGTGGTTCCGGCATGCCCGAAAGGTGATTCCGGTCTGTCCGGTAGGTGGTTCCAGCCTGCACGGCATGTGGTTCTGGTACGTCTCAGAGGTGGTTGCGCATGCCCAACAGGTGATTCCGGACTGTCCGCCACATGGTTCTGGCACGTCTGAGAGGTGGTTCCGGCATGCCCGGCAGGTCATCCCAGAGAGTCCTCCAAGTGGTTCTGGCATAACACGCAGGTGATTTTGGCGTGTCTGGCAGGTTGTTCCGTTGTGCTTTACAGGTGGTTCAGGCTTGGCCGGCAGGTGGTTCCAGACTGTCCAGGACGTGTTTCCAGCTTCTCCGGCAGGTGGTTCTGGTACGTCTGAGAGGTGGTTCCGCCATGGCTGGCAGGTGATTCCGGACCGTCCCCCAGGTGGTTCTGGCATAGCCAGCAGTTGATATTGGCCTGTCCGGCAGGTGGTTCCAGCGAGTCGAACAGGTGGCTCCGGCGTGCTCGGCAGGTGGTTCCGGTCTGTCCGGTAGGTGATTCCGGCGTGTCCGGCACGTGCTTCCGGCACGTCTGAGAGGTGGTTCCGGCATGCGCGACAGGTGATTTCGGAGTGTCCGCCAGGTGGTTCTGGCGTACCCGGCAGGTGATTTTGGCGTGTCCGGCAGGTGTTTCTGGCGAGTCGAGCAGGTGGCTCCGGCATGCTCGGCAGGTGCTTCCGGCGTCTCCGGCACGTGGTTCTGGTGTGTCTGAGAGCTGGTTCCGGCATGTCCGGCAGATGATTCCGGAGTGTCCGCCAAGTGGTTCTGGCATACCCGGCTGGTGATTTGGGCATGTCAGGTAGGTGGTTCCGGCGAGTCGAGCAGGTGGCTCCGGCGTGCTCGGCAGGTTGTTCAGACGGGTCTGGCAGGTGTTTTCCGTCTGTTCGGGGTGTGGTTCCAGCATCTCATGCACATGGTTCTGGCACGTCTGAGATGTGGTTCCGGCCGGCCCGACAGGTGTTTCCACAGTGTCCGCCAAGTGGTACTGGCGTAGTTGGCAGGTGATTTTGGCATGACCGGCAGGTGGTTCCAGCAAGCCCGGCAGGTGATTCCGAAGTGTTCCCCAACTGGTTGTGGCGTAGCTGGCAGGTGATTTTTGCGTGTCCGGCAGGTGGTTCTGGCGAGTCGAGCAGGTGGTTCCGGCGTGCTCGGCAGGTGCTTCCGGGGTCATTGGCACGTGGTTCTGGCATATCTGAGAGGTGGTTCCGGCATGCCCGGCAGGTGATTCCGGAGTGTTCGCCAAGTGTTTCCGGCGTAGCCGGCAGGTGAGTTTGCATGTCCAGCGGTCGTTCCGGCGGGTCGAGCCGGTGGTTCCGGCGTGTCCGGCAGGTGGTTCCGGTCTGTCCGGCAGGTGGTTCTGTGGTGTCCGGCACGAGGTTCAGTCTGAGAGGCTGTGCCGGCATGCCCCTCACGTGATTCCGGCTTGTCCCCGAAGTGGTGCTGGTGTAGCGGGCAGGTGATTTTGGCGTGTCCGGCAGGTGGTTCAGGCGAGTTGAGCAGGTGGTTGCGACGTGCTCGGCATGTGCTTGCGGCGTCTCCGGCATGGGTTTCTGGCACATCTGACTGGTGGTTCCGGCATGCCCAAAAGTTGATTCCGGTCTGTCCGGTAGGTGGTTCCGGCGTGCACGGCACGTGGTTCTGGTACGTGTCAGAGGTGGTTGCGTATGCCCAACAGGTGATTCCGTACTGTCCGCCACGTGCTTCTGGCACGTCTGAGAGGTGGTTCCAACATGCCCGGCAGGTCATTTTGGAGAGTCGTCCAAGTGGTTCTGGCATAGCCCACAGGTGATTTTGGCGTGTCCGGCAGGTGGTTCCGCCGTGCTCGGCAGGTGGTTGAGGCATGGGCGTCACGTGGTTCCAGTCTGTCCAGGACGTGTTTCCAGCTTCTCCGGCACGTGGTTCTGGTACGTCTGAGAGGTGGTTCCGCCATGGCTGGCAGGTGATCCTGGACTGTCCCCCAGGTGGTTCTGGCATAGCCAGCAGTTGATATTGGCCTGTCCGGCAGGTGGTTCCAGCGAGTCGAACAGGTGGCTCCGGCGTTCTTGGCAGGTGGTTCCGGTCTGTCCGGTAGGTGTTTCCGGCGTGTCTGGCACGTGCTTCCGGCACGTCTGAGAGGTGGTTCCGGCATGCGCGGCAGGTGATTCCGTAGTGTCCGCCAGGTGGTTCTGGCATACCCGGCAGGTGATTTTGGCGTGTCCGGCAGGTGTTTCTGGCGAGTCGAGCAGGTGGCTCCGGCATGCTCGGCAGGTGCTTCCGGCGTCTCCGGCACTTGGTTCTGGTGTGTCTGAGAGCTGGTTCCGGCATGTCCGGCAGATGATTCCGGAGTGTCCGCCAAGTGGTTCTGGCATACCCAGCAGGTGATTTTCGCGTGTCAGGGAGGTGGTACCGGTGAGTCGAGCAGGTGGTTCCGGCGTGCTCGGCAGGTGGTTCAGGCGGTTCTGGCAGGTGGTATCCGTCTGTTCGGGGTGTGGTTCCAGCATCTCATGAACACGTTTCTGGCACGTCTGAGATGTGGTTCCAGCCGGCCCGACAGGTGTTTCCGCAGTGTCCGCCAAGCGGTTCTGGCGTAGTTGGCAGGTGATTTTGGCATGACTGGCAGGTGGTTCCAGCAAGCCTGGCAGGTGATTCCAAAGTGTTCACCAACTGGTTGTGGCGTAGCCGGCAGGTGATTTTTGCGTGATCGGCAGGTGGTTCTGGCGAGTCGAGCAGGTGGTTCCGGCGTGCTCGGCTGGTGCTTCCGGGGTCATTGGCACGGGGTTCTGGCATGTCTGAGAGGTGGTTCCTGCATGCCCGGCAAGTGATTCCGGAGTGTTCGCCAAGTGGTTCTGGCATAGTCGGCAGGTGATTTTGGCATGTCCGGCAGGTGGTTCAGGCGAGTTGAGCAGGTGGTTCCAACGTGCTTGGCAGGTGCTTCCGGCGTCTCCGGCACGTGTTTCTGGCACATCTGACAGGTGGTTCCGGCATGCCCGAAAGGTGATTCCGGTCTGTCCGGTAGGTGGTTCCAGCCTGCACGGCATGTGGTTCTGGTACGTCTCAGAGGTGGTTGCGCACGCCCAACAGGTGATTCCGGACTGTCCGCCACATGGTTCTGGCACGTCTGAGAGGTGGTTCCGGCATGCCCGGCAGGTCATCCCAGAGAGTCCTCCAAGTGGTTCTGGCATAACACACAGGTGATTTTGGCGTGTCTGGCAGGTTGTTCCGTTGTGCTTGGCAGGTGGTTCAGGCTTGGCCGGCAGGTGGTTCCAGACTGCCCAGGACGTGTTTCCAGCTTCTCCGGCAGGTGGTTCTGGCACGTCTGAGAGGTGGTTCCGCCATGGCTGGCAGGTGATTCCGGACCGTCCCCCAGGTGGTTCTGGCATAGCCAGCAGTTGATATTGGCCTGTCCGGCAGGTGGTTCCAGCGAGTCCAACAGGTGGCTCCGGCATGCTCGGCAGGTGGTTCCGGTCTGTCCGGTAGGTCATTCCGGCGTGTCCGGCACGTGCTTCCGGCACGTCTGAGAGGTGGTTCCGGCATGCGCGACAGGTGATTTCGGAGTGTCTGCCATGTGGTTCTGGCGTACCCGGCAGGTGATTTTGGCGTGTCCGGCAGGTGTTTCTGGCGAGTCGAGCAGGTGGCTCCGGCATGCTCGGCAGGTGCTTCCGGGGTCTCCGGCACGTGGTTCTGGTGTGTCTGAGAGCTGGTTCCGGCATGTCCGGCAGATGATTCCCCAGTGTCCGCCAAGTGGTTCTGGCATACCCGGCTGGTGATTTGGGCATGTCAGGTAGGTGGTTCCGGCGAGTCGAGCAGGTGGCTCCGGCGTGCTCGGCAGGTTGTTCAGAAGGGTCTGGCAGGTGTTTTCCGTCTGTTCGGGGTGTGGTTCCAGCATCTCATGAACACGTTTCTGGCACGTCTGAGATGTGGTTCCAGCCGGCCCGACAGGTGTTTCCGCAGTGTCCGCCAAGCGGTTCTGGCGTAGTTGGCAGGTGATTTTGGCATGACTGGCAGGTGGTTCCAGCAAGCCTGGCAGGTGATTCCAAAGTGTTCACCAACTGGTTGTGGCGTAGCCGGCAGGTGATTTTTGCGTGATCATCAGGTGGTTCTGGCGAGTCGAGCAGGTGGTTCCGGCGTGCTCGGCTGGTGCTTCCGGGGTCATTGGCACGGGGTTCTGGCATGTCTGAGTGGTGGTTCCTGCATGCCCGGCAAGTGATTCCGGAGTGTTTGCCAAGCGGTTCTGGCATAGTCGGCAGGTGATTTTGGCATGTCCGGCAGGTGGTTCAGGCGAGTTGAGCAGGTGGTTCCAACGTGCTTGGCAGGTGCTTCCGGCGTCTCCGGCACGTGATTCTGGCACATCTGACAGGTGGTTCCGGCATACCCCAAAGGTGATTCCGGTCTGTCCGGTAGGTGGTTCCAGCCTGCACGGCATGTGGTTCTGTTACGTCTCAGAGGTGGTTGCGCACGCCCAACAGGTGATTCCGGACTGTCCGCCACATGGTTCTGGCACGTCTGAGAGGTGGTTCCGCCATGGCTGGCAGGTGCTTCCGGGGTGATTGGCACGTGGTTCTGGCATATCTGAGAGGTGGTTCCGGCATGCCCGGCAGGTGATTCCGGAGTGTTCGCCAAGTGTTTCCGGCGTAGCCGGCAGGTGAGTTTGCATGTCCAGCGGTCGTTCCGGCGGGTCGAGCCGGTGGTTCCGGCGTGTCCGGCAGGTGGTTCCGGTCTGTCCGGCAGGTGGTTCTGTGGTGTCCGGCACGAGGTTCAGTCTGAGAGGCTGTGCCGGCATGCCCCTCACGTGATTCCGGCTTGTCCCCGAAATGGTGCTGGTGTAGCGGGCAGGTGATTTTGGCGTGTCCGGCAGGTGGTTCAGGCGAGTTGAGCAGGTGGTTGCGACGTGCTCGGCAGGTGCTTCCGGCGTCTCCGGCACGTGTTTCTGGCACATCTGACTGGTGGTTCCGGCATGCCCAAAAGTTGATTCCGGTCTGTCCGGTAGGTGGTTCCGGCGTGCACGGCACGTGGTTCTGGTACGTGTCAGAGGTGGTTGCGTATGCCCAACAGGTGATTCCGGACTGTCCGCCACGTGCTTCTGGCACGTCTGAGAGGTGGTTCCAACATGCCCGGCAGGTCATTTCGGAGAGTCGCCCAAGTGGTTCTGGCGTAGCCCGCAGGTGATTTTGGCGTGTCTGGCAGGTTGTTCCGTTGTGCTTGGCAGGTGGTTCAGGCTTGGCCGGCAGGTGGTTCCAGACTGTCCAGGACGTGTTTCCAGCTTCTCCGGCAGGTCGTTCTGGTACGTCTGAGAGGTGCTTCCGCCATGGCTGGCAGGTGATTCCGGACCGTCCCCCAGGTGGTTCTGGCATAGCCAGCAGTTGATATTGGCCTGTCCGGTAGGTGGTTCCAGCGAGTCGAACAGGTGGCTCCGGCGTGCTCAGCAGGTGGTTCCGGTCTGTCCGCTAGGTGATTCCGGCGTGTCCGGCATGTGCTTCCGGCACGTCTGAGAGGTGGTTCCGGCATGCGCGACAGGTGATTTCGGAGTGTCCGCCAGGTGGTTCTGGCGTACCCGGCAGTTGATTTTGGCGTGTCCGGAAGGTGTTTCTGGCGAGTCGAGCAGGTGGCTCCGGCATGCTCGGCAGGTGCTTCCGGCGTCTCCGGCACGTGGTTCTGGTGTGTCTGAGAGCTGGTTCCGGCATGTCCGGCAGATGATTCCGGAGTGTCCGCCAAGTGGTTCTGGCATACCCGGCTGGTGATTTGGGCATGTCAGGTAGGTGGTTCCAGCGAGTCGAGCAGGTGGCTCCGGCGTGCTCGGCGGGTTGTTCAGACGGGTCTGGCAGGTGTTTTCCGTCTGTTCGGGGTGTGGTTCCAGCATCTCATGCACATGGTTCTGGCACGTCTGAGATGTGGTTCCGGCCGGCCCGACAGGTGTTTCCACAGTGTCCGCCAAGTGCTACTGGCGTAGTTGGCAGGTGATTTTAGCATGACCGGCAGGTGGTTCCAGCAAGCCAGGCAGGTGATTCCAAAGTGTTCACCAACTGGTTGTGGCGTAGCCGGCAGGTGATTTTTCCGTGATCGGCATGTGGTTCTGGCGAGTCGAGCAGGTGGTTCCGGCGTGCTCGGCTGGTGCTTCCGGGGTCATTGGCACGGGGTTCTGGCATGTCTGAGAGGTGGTTCCTGCATGCCCGGCAAGTGATTCCGGAGTGTTCGCCAAGTGGTTCTGGCATAGTCGGCAGGTGATTTTGGCATGTCCGGCAGGTGGTTCAGGCGAGTTGAGCAGGTGGTTCCAACGTGCTTGGCAGGTGCTTCCGGCGTCTCCGGCACGTGTTTCTGGCACATCTGACAGGTGGTTCCGGCATGCCCGAAAGGTGATTCCGGTCTGTCCGGTAGGTGGTTCCAGCCTGCACGGCATGTGGTTCTGGTACGTCTCAGAGGTGGTTGCGCATGCCCAACAGGTGATTCCGGACTGTCCGCCACATGGTTCTGGCACGTCTGAGAGGTGGTTCCGGCATGCCCGGCAGGTCATCCCAGAGAGTCCTCCAAGTGGTTCTGGCATAACACGCAGGTGATTTTGGCGTGTCTGGCAGGTTGTTCCGTTGCGCTTGGCAGGTGGTTCAGGCTTGGCCGGCAGGTGGTTCCAGACTGTCCAGGACGTGTTTCCAGCTTCTCCGGCAGGTGGTTCTGGTACGTCTGAGAGGTGGTTCCGCCATGGCTGGCAGGCGATTCCGGACCGTCCCCCAGGTGGTTCTGGCATAGCCAGCAGTTGATATTGGCCTGTCCGGCAGGTGGTTCCAGCGAGTCGAACAGGTGGCTCCGGCGTGCTCGGCAGGTGGTTCCGGTCCGTCCGGTAGGTGATTCCGGCGTGTCCGGCACGTGCTTCCGGCACGTCTTAGAGGTGGTTCCGGCATGCGCGACAGGTGATTTCGGAGTGTCCGCCATGTGGTTCTGGCGTACCCGGCAGGTGATTTTGGCGTGTCCGGCAGGTGTTTCTGGCTAGTCGAGCAGGTGGCTCCGGCATGCTCGGCAGGTGCTTCCGGCGTCTCCGGCACGTGGTTCTGGTGTGTCTGAGAGCTGGTTCCGGCATGTCCGGCAGAGGATTCCGGAGTGTCCGCCAAGTGGTTCTGGCATACCCGGCTGGCGATTTGGGCATGTCAGGTAGGTGGTTCCGGCGAGTCAAGCAGGTGGCTCCGGCGTGCTCGACATGTTGTTCAGATGGGTCTGGCAGGTGTTTTCCGTCTGTTCGGGGTGTGGTTCCAGCATCTCATGCACATGGTTCTGGCACGTCTGAGATGTGGTTCCGGCCGGCCCGACAGGTGTTTCCACAGTGTCCGCCAAGTGGTACTGGCGTAGTTGGCAGGTGATTTTGGCATGACCGGCAGGTGGTTCCAGCAAGCCCGGCAGGTGATTCCGAAGTGTTCCCCAACTGGTTGTGGCGTAGCCGGCAGGTGATTTTGGCGTGTCCGGCAGGTGTTCTGGCGAGTCGAGCAGGTGGGTCCGGCATGCTCGGCAGGTGCTTCCGGCGTCTCCGGCAATTGGTTCTGGTGTGTCTTAGAGCTGGTTCCGGCATGTCCGGCAGATGATTCCGGAGTGTCCGCCAAGTGGTTCTGGCATACCCAGCAGGTGATTTTGGCGTGTCAGGGAGGTGGTACCGGTGAGTCGAGCAGGTGGTTCCGGCGTGCTCGGCAGGTGGTTCAGGCGGTTCTGGCAGGTGGTATCCGTCTGTTCGGGGTGTGGTTCCAGCATCTCATGAACACGTTTCTGGCACGTCTGAGATGTGGTTCCAGCCGGCCCGACAAGTGTTTCCGCAGTGTCCGCCAAGCGGTTCTGGCGTAGTTGGCAGGTGATTTTGGCATGACTGGCAGGTGGTTCCAGCAAGCCTGGCAGGTGATTCCAAAGTGTTCACCAACTGGTTGTGGCGTAGCCGGCAGGTGATTTTTGCGTGATCGGCAGGTGGTTCTGGCGAGTCGAGCAGGTGGTTCCGGCGTGCTCGGCTGGTGCTTCCGGGGTCATTGGCACGGGGTTCTGGCATGTCTGAGAGGTGGTTCCTGCATGCCCGGCAAGTGATTCCGGAGTGTTCGCCAAGTGGTTCTGGCATAGTCGGCAGGTGATTTTGGCATGTCCGGCAGGTGGTTCAGGCGAGTTGAGCAGGTGGTTCCAACGTGCTTGGCAGGTGCTTCCGGCGTCTCCGGCACGTGTTTCTGGCACATCTGACAGGTGGTTCCGGCATGCCCGAAAGGTGATTCCGGTCTGTCCGGTAGGTGGTTCCAGCCTGCACGGCATGTGGTTCTGGTACGTCTCAGAGGTGGTTGCGCATGCCCAACAGGTGATTCCGGACTGTCCGCCACATGGTTCTGGCACGTCTGAGAGGTGGTTCCGGCATGCCCGGCAGCTCATCCCAGAGAGTCCTCCAAGTGGTTCTGGCATAACACGCAGGTGATTTTGGCGTGTCCGGCAGGTGGTTCTGGCGAGTCGAGCAGGTGGTTCCGGCGTGCTCGGCAGGTGCTTCCGGGGTCATTGGCACGTGGTTCTGGCATATCTGAGAGGTGGTTCCGGCATGCCCGGCAGGTGATTCCGGAGTGTTCGCCAAGTGTTTCCGGCGTAGCCGGCAGGTGAGTTTGCATGTCCAGCGGTCGTTCCGGCGGGTCGAGCCGGTGGTTCCGGCGTGTCCGGCAGGTGGTTCCGGTCTGTCCGGCAGGTGGTTCTGTGGTGTCCGGCACGAGGTTCAGTCTGAGAGGCTGTGCCGGCATGCCCCTCACGTGATTCCGGCTTGTCCCCGAAGTGGTGCTGGTGTAGCGGGCAGGTGATTTTGGCGTGTCCGGCAGGTGGTTCAGGCGAGTTGAGCAGGTGGTTGCGACGTGCTCGGCAGGTGCTTCCGGCGTCTCCGGCACGTGTTTCTGGCACATCTGACTGGTGGTTCCGGCATGCCCAAAAGTTGATTCCGGTCTGTCCGGTAGGTGGTTCCGGCGTGCACGGCACGTGGTTCTGGTACGTGTCAGAGGTGGTTGTGTATGCCCAACAGGTGATTCCGGACTGTCCGCCACGTGCTTCTGGCACGTGAGAGAGGTGGTTCCAACATGCACGGCAGGTCATTTTGGAGAGTCGTCCAAGTGGTTCTGGCATAGCCCACAGGTGATTTTGGCGTGTCCGGCAGGTGGTTCCGCCGTGCTCAGCAGGTGGTTCAGGCATGGGCGTCACGTGGTTCCAGTCTGTCCAGGACGTGTTTCCAGCTTCTCCGGCAGGTGGATCTGGTACGTCTGAGAGGTGGTTCCGCCATGGCTGGCAGGTGATCCCGGACTGTCCCCCAGGTGGTTCTGGCATAGCCAGCAGTTGATATTGGCCTGTCCGGGAGGTGGTTCCAGCGAGTCGAACAGGTGGCTCCGGCGTTCTTGGCAGGTGGTTCCGGTCTGTCCGGTAGGTGTTTCCGGCGTGTCTGGCACGTGCTTCCGGCATGCGCGGCAGGTGATTCCGTAGTGTCCGCCAGGTGGTTCTGGCATACCCGGCAGGTGATTTTGGCGTGTCCGGCAGGTGTTTCTGGCGAGTCGAGCAGGTGGCTCCGGCATGCTCGGCAGGTGCTTCCGGCGTCTCCGGCACTTGGTTCTGGTGTGTCTGAGAGCTGGTTCCGGCATGTCCGGCAGATGATTCCGGAGTGTCCGCCAAGTGGTTCTGGCATACCCAGCAGGTGATTTTGGCATGTCAGGGAGGTGCTACCGGTGAGTCGAGCAGGTGGTTCCGGCGTGCTCGGCAGGTGGTTCAGGCGGTTCTGGCAGGTGGTATCCGTCTGTTCGGGGTGTGGTTCCAGCATCTCATGAACACGTTTCTGGCACGTCTGAGATTTGGTTCCAGCCGGCCCGACAGGTGTTTCCGCAGTGTCCGCCAAGCGGTTCTGGCGTAGTTGGCAGGTGATTTTGGCATGACTGGCAGGTGGTTCCAGCAAGCCTGGCAGGTGATTCCAAAGTGTTCACCAACTGGTTGTGGCGTAGCCGGCAGGTGATTTTTGCGTGATCGGCAGGTGGTTCTGGCGAGTCGAGCAGGTGGTTCCGGCGTGCTCGGCTGGTGCTTCCGGGGTCATTGGCACGGGGTTCTGGCATGTCTGAGAGGTGGTTCCTGCATGCCCGGCAAGTGATTCCGGAGTGTTCGCCAAGTGGTTCTGGCATAGTCGGCAGGTGATTTTGGCATGTCCGGCAGGTGGTTCAGGCGAGTTGAGCAGGTGGTTCCAACGTGCTTGGCAGGTGCTTCCGGCGTCTCCGGCACGTGTTTCTGGCACATCTGACAGGTGGTTCCGGCATGCCCGAAAGGTGATTCCGGTCTGTCCGGTAGGTGGTTCCAGCCTGCACGGCATGTGGTTATGGTACGTCTCAGAGGTGGTTGTGCACGCCCAACAGGTGATTCCGGACTGTCCGCCACATGGTTCTGGCACGTCTGAGAGGTGGTTCCGCCATGGCTGGCAGGTGATTCCGGACCGTCCCCCAGTTGGTTCTGGCATAGGCAGCAGTTGATATTGGCCTGTCCGGCAGGTGGTTCCAGTGAGTCAAACCGGTTGGCTCCGGCGTGCTCGGCAGGTGGTTCCGGTCTTTCCGGTAGGTGATTCCGGCGTGTCCGGCACGTGCTTCCGGCACGTCTGAGAGGTGGTTCCGGCATGCGCGACAGGTGATTTCGGAGTGTCCGCCAGGTGGTTCTGGCGTACCCGGCAGGTGATTTTGGCGTGTCCGGCAGGTGTTTCTGGCGAGTCGAGCAGGTGTCTCCGGCATGCTCGGCAGGTGCTTCCGGCATCTCCGGCACGTGGTTCTGGTGTGTCTGAGAGCTGGTTCCGGCATGTCCGGCAGATGATTCCGGAGTGTCCGCCAAGTGGTTCTGGCATACCCGGCTGGTGATTTCGCATGTCAGGTAGGTGGTTCCGGCGAGTCGAGCAGGTGGCTCCAGCGTGCTCGGCAGGTTGTTCAGACGGGTCTGGCAGGTGTTTTCCGTCTGTTCGGGGTGTGGTTCCAGCATCTCATGCACATGGTTCTGGCACGTCTGAGATGTGGTTCCGGCCGGCCGACAGGTGTTTCCACAGTGTCCGCCAAGTGGTACTGGCGTAGTTGGCAGGTGATTTTGGCATGACCGGCAGGTGGTTCCAGCAAGCCCGGCAGGTGATTCCGAAGTGTTCCCCAACTGGTTGTGGCGTAGCCGGCAGGTGATTTTTGCGTGTCCGGCAGGTGGTTCTGGCGAGTCGAGCAGGTGGTTCTGGCGTGCTCGGCAGGTGCTTCCGGGGACATTGGCACGTGGTTCTGGCATATCTGAGAGGTGGTTCCGGCATGCCCGGCAGGTGATTCCGGAGTGTTCGCCAAGTTTTTCCGGCGTAGCCGGCAGGTGAGTTTGCATGTCCAGCGGTCGTTCCGGCGGGTCGAGCCGGTGGTTCCGGCGTGTCCGGCAGGTGGTTCCGGTCTGTCCGGCAGGTGGTTCTGTGGTGTCCGGCACGAGGTTCAGTCTGAGAGGCTGTGCCGGCATGCCCCTCACGTGATTCCGGCTTGTCCCCGAAGTGGTGCTGGTGTAGCGGGCAGGTGATTTTGGCGTGTCCGGCAGGTGGTTCAGGCGAGTTGAGCAGGTGGTTGCGACGTGCTCGGCAGGTGCTTCCGGCGTCTCCGGCACGGGTTTCTGGCACATCTGACTGGTGGTTCCGGCATGCCCAAAAGTTGATTCCGGTCTGTCCGGTAGGTGGTTCCGGCGTGCACGGCACGTGGTTCTGGTACGTGTCAGAGGTGGTTGCATATGCCCAACAGGTGATTCCGGACTGTCCGCCACGTGCTTCTGGCACGTCTGAGAGGTGGTTCCAACATGCCCGGCAGGTCATTTTGGAGAGTCGTCGAAGTGGTTCTGGCATAGCCCACAGGTGATTTTGGCGTGTCCGGCAGGTGGTTCCGCCGTGCTCGGCAGGTGGTTCAGGCATGGGCGTCACGTGGTTCCAGTCTGTCCAGGACGTGTTTCCAGCTTCTCCGGCAGGTGGTTCTGGTACGTCTGAGAGGTGGTTCCGCCATGGCTGGCAGGTGATCCCGGACTGTCCCCCAGGTGGTTCTGGCATAGCCAGCAGTTGATATTGGCCTGTCCGGCAGGTGGTTCCAGCGAGTCGAACAGGTGGCTCCGGCGTTCTTGGCAGGTGGTTCCGGTCTGTCCGGTAGGTGTTTCCGGCGTGTCTGGCACGTGCTTCCGGCATGCGCGGCAGGTGATTCCGTAGTGTCCGCCAGGTGGTTCTGGCATACCCGGCAGGTGATTTTGGCGTGTCCGGCAGGTGTTTCTGGCGAGTCGAGCAGGTGGCTCCGGCATGCTCGGCAGGTGCTTCCGGCGTCTCCGGCACTTGGTTCTGGTGTGTCTGAGAGCTGGTTCCGGCATGTCCGGCAGATGATTCCGGAGTGTCCGCCAAGTGGTTCTGGCATACCCAGCAGGTGATTTTGGCGTGTCAGGGAGGTGGTACCGGTGAGTCGAGCAGGTGGTTCCGGCGTGCTCGGCAGGTGGTTCAGGCGGTTCTGGCAGGTGGTATCCGTCTGTTCGGGGTGTGGTTCCAGCATCTCATGAACACGTTTCTGGCACGTCTGAGATGTGGTTCCAGCCGGCCCGACAGGTGTTTCCGCAGTGTCCGCCAAGCGGTTCTGGCGTAGTTGGCAGGTGATTTTGGCATGACTGGCAGGTGGTTCCAGCAAGCCTGGCAGGTGATTCCAAAGTGTTCACCAACTGGTTGTGGCGTAGCCGGCAGGTGATTTTTGCGTGATCGGCAGGTGGTTCTGGCGAGTCGAGCAGGTGGTTCCGGCGTGCTCGGCTGGTGCTTCCGGGGTCATTGGCACGGGGTTCTGGCATGTCTGAGAGGTGGTTCCTGCATGCCCGGCAAGTGATTCCGGAGTGTTCGCCAAGTGGTTCTGGCATAGTCGGCAGGTGATTTTGGCATGTCCGGCAGGTGGTTCAGGCGAGTTGAGCAGGTGGTTCCAACGTGCTTGGCAGGTGCTTCCGGCGTCTCCGGCACGTGTTTCTGGCACATCTGACAGGTGGTTCGGGCATGCCCGAAAGGTGATTCCGGTCTGTCCGGTAGGTGGTTCCAGCCTGCACGGCATGTGGTTCTGGTACGTCTCAGAGGTGGTTGCGCACGCCCAACAGGTGATTCCGGACTGTCCGCCACATGGTTCTGGCACGTCTGAGAGGTGGTTCCGGCATGCCCGGCAGGTCATCCCAGAGAGTCCTCCAAGTGGTTCTGGCATAACACGCAGGTGATTTTGGCGTGTCTGGCAGGTTGTTCCGTTGTGCTTGGCAGGTGGTTCAGGCTTGGCCGGCAGGTGGTTCCAGACTGCCCAGGACGTGTTTCCAGCTTCTCCGTCAGGTGGTTCTGGTACGTCTGAGAGGTGGTTCCGCAATGGCTGGCAGGTGATTCCGGACCGTCCCCCAGGTGGTTCTGGCATAGCCAGCAGTTGATATTGGCCTGTCCGGCAGGTGGTTCCAGCGAGTCCAACAGGAGGCTCCGGCGTGCTCGGCAGGTGGTTCCGGTCTGTCCGGTAGGTCATTCCGTCGTGTCCGGCGCGTGCTTCCGGCACGTCTTAGAGGTGGTTCCGGCATGCGCGACAGGTGATTTCGGAGTGTCCGCCAGGTGGTTCTGGCGTACCCGGCAGGTGATTTTGGCGTGTCCGGCAGGTGTTTCTGGCGAGTCGAGCAGGTGGCTCCGGCATGCTCGGCAGGTGCTTCCGGCGTCTCCGGCACGTGGTTCTGGTGTGTCTGAGAGCTGGTTCCGGCATGTCCGGCAGATGATTCCGGAGTGTCCGCCAAGTGGTTCTGGCATACCCGGCTGGTGATTTGGGCATGTCAGGTAGGTGGTTCCGGCAAGTCGAGCAGGTGGCTCCGGCGTGCTCGGCAGGTTGTTCAGACGGGTCTGGCAGGTGTTTTCCGTCTGTTCGGGGTGTGGTTCCAGCATCTCATGAACACGTTTCTGGCACGTCTGAGATGTGGTTCCAGCCGGCCCGACAGGTCTTTCCGCAGTGTCCACCAAGCGGTTCTGGCGTAGTCGGCAGGTGATTTTGGCATGTCCGGCAGGTGGTTCAGGCGAGTTGAGCAGGTGGTTCCAACGTGCTTGGCAGGTGCTTCCGGCGTCTCCGGCACGTGTTTCTGGCACATCTGACAGGTGGTTCCGGCATGCCCGAAAGGTGATTCCGGTCAGTCCGGTAGGTGGTTCCAGCCTGCACGGCATGTGGTTCTGGTACGTCTCAGAGGTGGTTGCGCACGCCCAACAGGTGATTCCGGACTGTCCGCCACATGGTTCTGGCACGTCTGAGAGGTGGTTCCGCCATGGCTGGCAGGTGATTCCGGACCGTCCCCCAGGTGGTTCTGGCATAGCCAGCAGTTGATATTGGCCTGTCCGGCAGGTGGTTCCAGCGAGTCGAACAGGTGGCTCCGGCGTGCTCGGCAGGTGGTTCCGGTCTGTCCGGTAGGTGATTCCGGCGTGTCCGGCACGTGCTTCCGGCACGTCTGAGAGGTGGTTCCGGCATGCGCGACAGGTGATTTCGGAGTGTCCGCCAGGTGGTTCTGGCGTACCCGGCAGGTGATTTTGGCGTGTCCGGCAGGTGTTTCTGGCGAGTCGAGCAGGTGGCTCCGGCATGCTCAGCAGGTGCTTCCGGCGTCTCCGGCACGTGGTTCTGGTGTGTCTGAGAGCTGGTTCTGGCATGTCCGGCAGATGATTCCGGAGTGTCCGCCAAGTGGTTCTGGCATACCCGGCTGGTGATTTGGGCATGTCAGGTAGGTGGTTCCGGCGAGTCGAGCAGGTGGCGCCAGCGTGCTCGGCAGGTTGTTCAGACGGGTCTGGCAGGTGTTTTCCGTCTGTTCGGGGTGTGGTTCCAGCATCTCATGCACATGGTTCTGGCACGTCTGAGATGTGGTTCCGGCCGGCCGACAGGTGTTTCCACAGTGTCCGCCAAGTGGTACTGGCGTAGTTGGCAGGTGATTTTGGCATGACCGGCAGGTGGTTCCAGCAAGCCCGGCAGGTGATTCCGAAGTGTTCCCCAACTGGTTGTGGCGTAGCCGGCAGGTGATTTTTGCGTGTCCGGCAGGTGGTTCTGGCGAGTCGAGCAGGTGGTTCCGGCGTGCTCGGCAGGTGCTTCCGGGGTCATTGGCACGTGGTTCTGGCATATCTGAGAGGTGGTTCCGGCATGCCCGGCAGGTGATTCCGGAGTGTTCGCCAAGTGTTTCCGGCATAGCCGGCAGGTGAGTTTGCATGTCCAGCGGTCGTTCCGGCGGGTCGAGCCGGTGGTTCCGGCGTGTCCGGCAGGTGGTTCCGGTCTGTCCGGCAGGTGGTTCTGTGGTGTCCGGCACGAGGTTCAGTCTGAGAGGCTGTGCCGGCATGCCCCTCACGTGATTCCGGCTTGTCCCCGAAGTGGTGCTGGTGTAGCGGGCAGGTGATTTTGGCGTGTCCGGCAGGTGGTTCAGGCGAGTTGAGCAGGTGGTTGCGACGTGCTCGGCAGGTGCTTCCGGCGTCTCCGGCACGTGTTTCTGGCACATCTGACTGGTGGTTCCGGCATGCCCAAAAGTTGATTCCGGTCTGTCCGGTAGGTGGTTCCGGCGTGCACGGCACGTGGTTCTGGTACGTGTCAGAGGTGGTTGCGTATGCCCAACAGGTGATTCCGGACTGTCCGCCACGTGCTTCTGGCACGTCTGAGAGGTGGTTCCAACATGCCCGGCAGGTCATTTTGGAGAGTCGTCCAAGTGGTTCTGGCATAGCCCACAGGTGATTTTGGCGTGTCCGGCAGGTGGTTCCGCCGTGCTCGGCAGGTGGTTCAGGCATGGGCGTCACGTGGTTCCAGTCTGTCCAGGACGTGTTTCCAGGTTCTCCGGCAGGTGGTTCTGGTACGTCTGAGAGGTGGTTCCGCCATGGCTGGCAGGTGATCCCGGACTGTCCCCCAGGTGGTTCTGGCATAGCCAGCAGTTGATATTGGCCTGTCCGGGAGGTGGTTCCAGCGAGTCGAACAGGTGGCTCCGGCGTTCTTGGCAGGTGGTTCCGGTCTGTCCGGTAGGTGTTTCCGGCGTGTCTGGCACGTGCTTCCGGCATGCGCGGCAGGTGATTCCGTAGTGTCCGCCAGGTGGTTCTGGCATACCCGGCAGGTGATTTTGGCGTGTCCGGCAGGTGTTTCTGGCGAGTCGAGCAGGTGGCTCTGGCATGCTCGGCAGGTGCTTCCGGCGTCTCCGGCACTTGGTTCTGGTGTGTCTGAGAGCTGGTTCCGGCATGTCCGGCAGATGATTCCGGAGTGTCCGCCAAGTGGTTCTGGCATACCCAGCAGGTGATTTTGGCGTGTCAGGGAGGTGGTACCGGTGAGTCGAGCAGGTGGTTCCGGCGTGCTCGGCAGGTGGTTCAGGCGGTTCTGGCAGGTGGTATCCGTCTGTTCGGGGTGTGGTTCCAGCATCTCATGAACACGTTTCTGGCACGTCTGAGATGTGGTTCCAGCCGGCCCGACAGGTGTTTCCTCAGTGTCCGCCAAGCGGTTCTGGCGTAGTTGGCAGGTGATTTTGGCATGACTGTCCGGTGGTTCCAGCAAGCCTGGCAGGTGATTCCAAAGTGTTCACCAACTGGTTGTGGCGTAGCCGGCAGGTGATTTTTGCGTGATCGGCAGGTGGTTCTGGCGAGTCGAGCAGGTGGTTCCGGCGTGCTCGGCTGGTGTTTCCGGGGTCATTGGCACGGGGTTCTGGCATGTCTGAGAGGTGGTTCCTGCATGCCCGGCAAGTGATTCCGGAGTGTTCGCCAAGTGGTTCTGGCATAGTCGGCAGCTGATTTTGGCATGTCCGGCAGGTGGTTCAGGCGAGTTGAGCAGGTGGTTCCAACGTGCTTGGCAGGTGCTTCCGGCGTCTCCGGCACGTGTTTCTGGCACATCTGACAGGTGGTTCGGGCATGCCCGAAAGGAGATTCCGGTCTGTCCGGTAGGTGGTTCCAGCCTGCACGGCATGTGGTTCTGGTACGTCTCAGAGGTGGTTGCGCATGCCCAACAGGTGATTCCGGACTGTCCGCCACATGGTTCTGGCACGTCTGAGAGGTGGTTCCGGCATGCCCGGCAGGTCATCCCAGAGAGTCCTCCAAGTGGTTCTGGCATAACACGCAGGTGATTTTGGCGTGTCTGGCAGGTTGTTCCGTTGTGCTTGGCAGGTGGTTCAGGCTTGGCCGGCAGGTGGTTCCAGACTGTCCAGGACGTGTTTCCAGCTTCTCCGGCAGGTGGTTCTGGTACGTCTGAGAGGTGGTTCCGCCATGGCTGGCAGGTGATTCCGGACCGTCCCCCAGGTGGTTCTGGCATAGCCAGCAGTTGATATTGGCCTGTCCGGCAGGTGGTTCCAGCGAGTCGAACAGGTGGCTCCGGCGTGCTCGGCAGGTGGTTCCGGTCTGTCCGGTAGGTCATTCCGGCGTGTCCGGCACGTGCTTCCGGCACGTCTGAGAGGTGGTTCCGGCATGCGCGACAGGTGATTTCGGAGTGTCCGCCAGGTGGTTCTGGCGTACCCGGCAGGTGATTTTGGCGTGTCCGGCAGGTGTTTCTGGCGAGTCGAGCAGGTGGCTCCGGCATGCTCAGCAGGTGCTTCCGGCGTCTCCGGCACGTGGTTCTGGTGTGTCTGAGAGCTGGTTCCGGCATGTCCGGCAGATGATTCCGGAGTGTCCGCCAAGTGGTTCTGGCATACCCGGCTGGTGATTTGGGCATGTCAGGTAGGTGATTCCGGCCAGTCGAGCAGGTGGCTCCGGCGTGCTCGGCAGGTTGTTCAGACGGGTCTGGCTGGTGTTTTCCGTCTGTTCGGGGTGTGGTTCCAGCATCTCATGCACATGGTTCTGGCACGTCTGAGATGAGGTTCCGGCCGGCCCGACAGGTGTTTCCACAGTGTCCGCCAAGTGGTACTGGCGTAGTTGGCAGGTGATTTTGGCATGACCGGCAGGTGGTTCCAGCAAGCCCGGCAGGTGATTCCGAAGTGTTCCCCAACTGGTTGTGGCGTAGCCGGCAGGTGATTTTTGCGTGTCCGGCAGGTGGTTCTGGCGAGTCGAGCAGGTGGTTCTGGCGTGCTCGGCAGGTGCTTCCGGCGTCTCCGGCACGGGTTTCTGGCACATCTGACTGGTGGTTCCGGCATGCCCAAAAGTTGATTCCGGTCTGTCCGGTAGGTGGTTCCGGCGTGCAGGGCACGTGGTTCTGGTACGTGTCAGAGGTGGTTGCATATGCCCAACAGGTGATTCCGGACTGTCCGCCACGTGCTTCTGGCACGTCTGAGAGGTGGTTCCAACATGCCCGGCAGGTCATTTTGGAGAGTCGTCCAAGTGGTTCTGGCATAGCCCACAGGTGATTTTGGCGTGTCCGGCAGGTGGTTCCGCCGTGCTCGGCAGGTGGTTCAGGCATGGGCGTCACGTGGTTCCAGTCTGTCCAGGACGTGTTTCCAGGTTCTCCGGCAGGTGGTTCTGGTACGTCTGAGAGGTGGTTCCGCCATGGCTGGCAGGTGATCCCGGACTGTCCCCCAGGTGGTTCTGGCATAGCCAGCAGTTGATATTGGCCTGTCCGGCAGGTGGTTCCAGCGAGTCGAACAGGTGGCTCCGGCGTTCTTGGCAGGTGGTTCCGGTCTGTCCGGTAGGTGTTTCCGGCGTGTCTGGCACGTGCTTCCGGCATGCGCGGCAGGTGATTCCATAGTGTCCGCCAGGTGGTTCTGGCATACCCGGCAGGTGATTTTGGCGTGTCCGGCAGGTGTTTCTGGCGAGTCGAGCAGGTGGCTCCGGCATGCTCGGCAGGTGCTTCCGACGTCTCCGGCACGTGGTTCTGGTGTGTCTGAGAGCTGGTTCTGGCATGTCCGGCAGATGATTCCGGAGTGTCCGCCAAGTGGTTCTGGCATACCCGGCTGGTGATTTGGGCATGTTAGGTAGGTGATTCCGGCGAGTCGAGCAGGTGGCTCCGGCGTGCTCGGCAGGTTGTTCAGACGGGTCTGGCTGGTGTTTTCCGTCTGTTCGGGGTGTGGTTCCAGCATCTCATGCACATGGTTCTGGCACGTCTGAGATGTGGTTCCGGCCGGCCCGACAGGTGTTTCCACAGTGTCCGCCAAGTGGTACTGGCGTAGTTGGCAGGTGATTTTGGCATGACCGGCAGGTGGTTCCAGCAAGCCCGGCCGGTGATTCCGAAGTGTTCCCCAACTGGTTGTGGCGTAGCCGGCAGGTGATTTTTGCGTGTCCAGCAGGTGGTTCTGGCGAGTCGAGCAGGTGGTTCCGGCGTGCTCGGCAGGTGCTTCCGGGGTCATTGGCACGTGGTTCTGGCATATCTGGGAGGTGGTTCCGGCATGCCCGGCAGGTGATTCCGGAGTGTTCGCCAAGTGTTTCCGGCGTAGCCGGCAGGTGAGTTTGCATGTCCAGCGGTCGTTCCGGCGGGTCGAGCCGGTGGTTCCGGCGTGTCCGGCAGGTGGTTCCGGTCTGTCCGGCAGGTGGTTCTGTGGTGTCCGGCACGAGGTTCAGTCTGAGAGGCTGTGCCGGCATGCCCCTCACGTGATTCCGGCTTGTCCCCGAAGTGGTGCTGTTGTAGCGGGCAGGTGATTTTGGCGTGTCCGGCAGGTGTTTCTGGCGAGTCGAGCAGGTGGCTCCGGCATGCTCGGCAGCTGCTTCCGGCGTCTCCGGCACTTGGTTCTGGTGTGTCTGAGAGCTGGTTCCGGCATGTCCGGCAGATGATTCCGGAGTGTCCGCCAAGTGGTTCTGGCATACCCAGCAGGTGATTTTGGCGTGTCAGGGAGGTGGTACCGGTGAGTCGAGCAGGTGGTTCCGGCGTGCTCGGCAGGTGGTTCAGGCGGTTCTGGCAGGTGGTATCCGTCTGTTCGGGGTGTGGTTCCAGCATCTCATGAACACGTTTCTGGCACGTCTGAGATGTGGTTCCAGCCGGCCCGACAGGTGTTTCCGCAGTGTCCGCCAAGCGGTTCTGGCGTAGTTGGCAGGTGATTTTGGCATGACTGGCAGGTGGTTCCAGCAAGCCTGGCAGGTGATTCCAAAGTGTTTCCCATCTGGTTGTGGCGTAGCCGGCAGGTGATTTTTGCGTGATCGGCAGGTGGTTCTGGCGAGTCGAGCAGGTGGTTCCGGCGTGCTCGGCTGGTGCTTCCGGGGTCATTGGCACGGGGTTCTGGCATGTCTGAGAGGTGGTTCCTGCATGCCCGGCAAGTGATTCCGGAGTGTTCGCCAAGTGGTTCTGGCATAGTCGGCAGGTGATTTTGGCATGTCCGGCAGGTGGTTCAGGCGAGTTGAGCAGGTGGTTCCAACGTGCTTGGCAGGTGCTTCCGGCGTCTCCGGCACGTGTTTCTGGCACATCTGACAGGTGGTTCGGGCATGCCCGAAAGGAGATTCCGGTCTGTCCGGTAGGTGGTTCCAGCCTGCACGGCATGTGGTACTGGTACGTCTCAGAGGTGGTTGCGCACGCCCAACAGGTGATTCCGGACTGTCCGCCACATGGTTCTGGCACGTCTGAGAGGTGGTTCCGGCATGCCCGGCAGGTCATCCCAGAGAGTCCTCCAAGTGGTTCTGGCATAACACGCAGGTGATTTTGGCGTGTCTGGCAGGTTGTTCCGTTGTGCTTGGCAGGTGGTTCAGGCTTGGCCGGCAGGTGGTTCCAGGCTGCCCAGGACGTGTTTCCAGCTTCTCCGTCAGGTGGTTCTGGTACGTCTGAGAGGTGGTTCCGCCATGGCTGGCAGGTGATTCCGGACCGTCCCCCAGGTGGTTCTGGCATAGCCAGCAGTTGATATTGGCCTGTCCGGCAGGTGGTTCCAGCGAGTCCAACAGGTGGCTCCGGCGTGCTCGGCAGGTGGTTCCGGTCTGTCCGGTAGGTCATTCCGGCGTGTCCGGCGCGTGCTTCCGGCACGTCTTAGAGGTGGTTCCGGCATGCGCGACAGGTGATTTCGGAGTGTCCGCCAGGTGGTTCTGGCGTACCCGGCAGGTGATTTTGGCGTGTCCGGCAGGTGTTTCTGGCGAGTCGAGCAGGTGGCTCCGGCATGCTCGGCAGGTGCTTCCGGCGTCTCCGGCACGTGGTTCTGGTGTGTCTGAGAGCTGGTTCCGGCATGTCCGGCAGATGATTCCGGAGTGTCCGCCAAGTGGTTCTGGCATACCCGGCTGGTGATTTGGGCATGTCAGGTAGGTGATTCCGGCGAGTCGAGCAGGTGGCTCCGGCGTGCTCGGCAGGTTGTTCAGACGGGTCTGGCAGGTGTTTTCCGTCTGTTCGGGGTGTGGTTCCAACATCTCATGAACACGTTTCTGGCACGTCTGAGATGTGGTTCCAGCCGGCCCGACAGGTCTTTCCGCAGTGTCCCCCAAGCGGTTCTGGCGTAGTAGGCAGGTGATTTTGGCATGACTGGCAGGTGGTTCCAGCAAGCCTGGCAGGTGATTCCAAAGTGTTCACCAACTGGTTGTGGCGTAGCCGGCAGGTGATTTTTGCGTGATCAGCAGGTGGTTCTGGCGAGTCGAGCAGGTGGTTCCGGCGTGCTCGGCTGGTGCTTCCGGGGTCATTGGCACGGGGTTCTGGCATGTCTGAGAGGTGGTTCCTGCATGCCCGTCAAGTGATTCCGGAGTGTTCGCCAAGTGGTTCTGGCATAGTCGGCAGGTGATTTTGGCATGTCCGGCAGGTGGTTCAGGCGAGTTGAGCAGGTGGTTCCAACGTGCTTGGCAGGTGCTTCCGGCGTCTCCGGCACGTGTTTCTGGCACATCTGACAGGTGGTTCCGGCATGCCCGAAAGGTGATTCCGGTCTGTCCGGTAGGTGGTTCCAGCCTGCACGGCATGTGGTACTGGTACGTCTCAGAGGTGGTTGCGCACGCCCAACAGGTGATTCCGGACTGTCCGCCACATGGTTCTGGCACGTCTGAGAGGTGGTTCCGCCATGGCTGGCAGGTGATTCCGGACCGTCCCCCAGGTGGTTCTGGCATAGCCAGCAGTTGATATTGGCCTGTCCGGCAGGTGGTTCCAGCGAGTCGAACAGGTGGCTCCGGCGTGCTCGGCAGGTGGTTCCGGTCTGTCCGGTAGGTGATTCCGGCGTGTCCGGCACGTGCTTCCGGCACGTCTGAGAGGTGGTTCCTGCATGCGCGACAGGTGATTTCGGAGTGTCCGCCAGGTGGTTCTGGCGTACCCGGCAGGTGATTTTGGCGTGTCCGGCAGGTGTTTCTGGCGAGTCGAGCAGGTGGCTCCGGCATGCTCAGCAGGTGCTTCCGGCGTCTCCGGCACGTGGTTCTGGTGTGTCTGAGAGCTGGTTCTGGCATGTCCGGCAGATGATTCCGGAGTGTCCGCCAAGTGGTTCTGGCATACCCGGCTGGTGATTTGGGCATGTTAGGTAGGTGATTCCGGCGAGTCGAGCAGGTGGCTCCGGCGTGCTCGGCAGGTTGTTCAGACGGGTCTGGCTGGTGTTTTCCGTCTGTTCGGGGTGTGGTTCCAGCATCTCATGCACATGGTTCTGGCACGTCTGAGATGTGGTTCCGGCCGGCCCGACAGGTGTTTCCACAGTGTCCGCCAAGTGGTACTGGCGTAGTTGGCAGGTGATTTTGGCATGACCGGCAGGTGGTTCCAGCAAGCCCGGCCGGTGATTCCGAAGTGTTCCCCAACTGGTTGTGGCGTAGCCGGCAGGTGATTTTGGCGTGTCCGGCAGGTGGTTCTGGCGAGTCGAGCAGGTGGTTCCGGCGTGCTCGGCAGGTGCTTCCGGGGTCATTGGCACGTGGTTCTGGCATATCTGAGAGGTGGTTCCGGCATGCCCGGCAGGTGATTCCGGAGTGTTCGCCAAGTGTTTCCGGCGTAGCCGGCAGGTGAGTTTGCATGTCCAGCGGTCGTTCCGGCGGGTCGAGCCGGTGGTTCCGGCGTGTCCGGCAGGTGGTTCCGGTCTGTCCGGCAGGTGGTTCTGTGGTGTCCGGCACGAGGTTCAGTCTGAGAGGCTGTGCCGGCATGCCCCTCACGTGATTCCGGCTTGTCCCCGAAGTGGTGCTGTTGTAGCGGGCAGGTGATTTTGGCGTGTCCGGCAGGTGGTTCAGGCGAGTTGAGCAGGTGGTTGCGACGTGCTCGGCAGGTGCTTCCGGCGTCTCCGGCACGTGTTTCTGGCACATCTGACTGGTGGTTCCGGCATGCCCAAAAGTTGATTCCGGTCTGTCCGGTAGGTGGTTCCGGCGTGCACGGCACGTGGTTCTGGTACGTGTCAGAGGTGGTTGCGTATGCCCAACAGGTGATTCCGGACTGTCCGCCACGTGCTTCTGGCACGTCTGAGAGGTGGTTCCAACATGCCCGGCAGGTCATTTTGGAGAGTCGTCCAAGTGGTTCTGGCGTAGCCCGCAGGTGATGTTGGCGTGTCCGGCAGGTGGTTCCGCCGTGCTCGGCAGGTGGTTCAGACATGGGCGTCACGTGGTTCCAGTCTGTCCAGGACGTGTTTCCAGGTTCTCCGGCAGGTGGTTCTGGTACGTCTGAGAGGTGGTTCCGCCATGGCTGGCAGGTGATCCCGGACTGTCCCCCAGGTGGTTCTGGCATAGCCAGCAGTTGATATTGGCCTGTCCGGCAGGTGGTTCCAGCGAGTCGAACAGGTGGCTCCGGCGTTCTTGGCAGGTGGTTCCGGTCTGTCCGGTAGGTGTTTCCGGCGTTTCTGGCACGTGCTTCCGGCATGCGCGGCAGGTGATTCCGTAGTGTCCGCCAGGTGGTTCTGGCGTACCCGGCAGGTGATTTTGGCGTGTCCGGCAGGTGTTTCTGGCGAGTCGAGCAGGTGGCTCCGGCATGCTCGGCAGGTGCTTCCGGCGTCTCCGGCACTTGGTTCTGGTGTGTCTGAGAGCTGGTTCCGGCATGTCCGGCAGATGATTCCGGAGTGTCCGCCAAGTGGTTCTGGCATACCCAGCAGGTGATTTTGGCGTGTCAGGGAGGTGGTACCGGTGAGTCGAGCAGGTGGTTCCGGCGTGCTCGGCAGGTGGTTCAGGCGGTTCTGGCAGGTGGTATCCGTCTGTTCGGGGTGTGGTTCCAGCATCTCATGAACACGTTTCTGGCACGTCTGAGATGTGGTTCCAGCCGGCCCGACAGGTGTTTCCGCAGTGTCCGCCAAGCGGTTCTGGCGTAGTTGGCAGGTGATTTTGGCATGACTGGCAGGTGGTTCCAGCAAGCCTGGCAGGTGATTCCAAAGTGTTCACCAACTGGTTGTGGCGTAGCCGGCAGGTGATTTTTGCGTGATCAGCAGGTGGTTCTGGCGAGTCGAGCAGGTGGTTCCGGCGTGCTCGGCTGGTGCTTCCGGGGTCATTGGCACGGGGTTCTGGCATGTCTGAGAGGTGGTTCCTGCATGCCCGGCAAGTGATTCCGGAGTGTTCGCCAAGTGGTTCTGGCATAGTCGGCAGGTGATTTTGGCATGTCCGGCAGGTGGTTCAGGCGAGTTGAGCAGGTGGTTCCAACGTGCTTGGCAGGTGCTTCCGGCGTCTCCGGCACGTGTTTCTGGCACATCTGACAGGTGGTTCCGGCATGCCCGAAAGGTGATTCCGGTCTGTCCGGTAGGTGGTTCCAGCCTGCACGGCATGTGGTTCTGGTACGTCTCAGAGGTGGTTGCGCATGCCCAACAGGTGATTCCGGACTGTCCGCCACATGGTTCTGGCACGTCTGAGAGGTGGTTCCGGCATGACCGGCAGGTCATCCCAGAGAGTCCTCCAAGTGGTTCTGGCATAACACGCAGGTGATTTTGGCGTGTCTGGCAGGTTGTTGCGTTGTGCTTGGCAGGTGGTTCAGGCTTGGCCGGCAGGTGGTTCCAGACTGTCCAGGACGTGTTTCCAGCTTCTCCGGCAGGTGGTTCTGGTACGTCTGAGAGGTGGTTCCGCCATGGCAGGCAGGTGATTCTGGACCATCCCCCAGGTGGTTCTGGCATAGCCAGCAGTTGATATTGGCCTGTCCGGCAGGTGGTTCCAGCGAGTCGAACAGGTGGCTCCGGCGTGCTCGGCAGGTGGTTCCAGTCTGTCCGGTAGGTGATTCCGGCGTGTCCGGCACGTGCTTCCGGCACGTCTCAGAGGTGGTTCCGGCATGCACGACAGGTGATTTCGGAGTGTCCGCCAGGTGGTTCTGGCGTACCCGGCAGGTGATTTTGGCGTGTCCGGCAGGTGTTTCTGGCGAGTCGAGCAGGTGGCTCTGGCATGCTCGGCAGGTGCTTCCGGCGTCTCCGGCACGTGGTTCTGGTGTGTCTGAGAGCTGGTTCCGGCATGTCCGGCAGATGATTCCGGAGTGTCCGCCAAGTGGTTCTGGCATACCCGGCTGGTGATTTGGGCATGTCAGGTAGGTGATTCCGGCCAGTCGAGCAGGTGGCTCCGGCTTGCTCGGCAGGTTGTTCAGACAGGTCTGGCTGGTGTTTTCCGTCTGTTCGGGGTGTGGTTCCAGCATCTCATGCACATGGTTCTGGCACGTCTGAGATGTGGTTCCGGCCAGCCCGACAGGTGTTTCCACAGTGTCCGCCAAGTGGTACTGGCGTAGTTGGCAGGTGATTTTGGCATGACCGGCAGGTGTTTCCAGCAAGCCCGGCAGGTGATTCCGAAGTGTTCCCCAACTGGTTGTGGCGTAGCTGGCAGGTGATTTTTGCGTGTCCGGCAGGTGGTTCTGGCGAGTCGAGCAGGTGGTTCCGGCGTGCTCGGCAGGTGCTTCCGGGGTCATTGGCACGTGGTTCTGGCATATCTGAGAGGTGGTTCCGGCATGCCCGGCTGGTGATTCCGGAGTGTTCGCCAAGTTTTTCCGGCGTAGCCGGCGGGTGAGTTTGCATGTCCAGCGGTCGTTCCGGCGGGTCGAGCCGGTGGTTCCGGCGTGTCCGGCAGGTGGTTCCGGTCTGTCCGGCAGGTGGTTCTGTGGTGTCCGGCACGAGGTTCAGTCTGAGAGGCTGTGCCGGCATGCCCCTCACGTGATTCCGGCTTGTCCCCGAAATGGTGCTGGTGTAGCGGGCAGGTGATTTTGGCGTGTCCGGCAGGTGGTTCAGGCGAGTTGAGCAGGTGGTTGCGACGTGCTCGGCAGGTGCTTCCGGCGTCTCCGGCACGTGTTTCTGGCACATCTGACTGGTGGTTCCGGCATGCCCAAAAGTTGATTCCGGTCTGTCCGGTAGGTGGTTCTGGCGTGCACGGCACGTGCTTCTGGTACGTGTCAGAGGTGGTTGGGTATGCCCAACAGGTGATTCCGGACTGTCCGCCACGTGCTTCTGGCACGTCTGAGAGGTGGTTCCAACATGCCCGGCAGGTCATTTCGGAGAGTCGTCCAAGTGGTTCTGGCATAGCCCACATGTGATTTTGGCGTGTCCGGCATGTGGTTCCGCCGTGCTCGGCAGGTGGTGCAGGCATGGGCGTCACGTGGTTCCAGTCTGTCCAGGACGTGTTTCCAGCTTCTCCGGCAGGTGGTTCTGGTACGTCTGAGAGGTGGTTCCGCCATGGCTGGCAGGTGATCCCGGACTGTCCCCCAGGTGGTTCTGGCATAGCCAGCAGTTGATATTGGCCTGTCCGGCAGGTGGTTCCAGCGAGTCGAACAGGTGGCTCCGGCGTTCTTGGCAGGTGGTTCCGGTCTGTCCGGTAGGTGTTTCCGGCGTGTCTGGCACGTGCTTCCGGCATGCGCGGCAGGTGATTCTGTAGTGTCCGCCAGGTGGTTCTGGCATACCCGGCAGGTGATTTTGGCGTGTCCGGCAGGTGTTTCTGGCGAGTCGAGCAGGTGGCTCCCGCATGCTCGGCAGGTGCTTCCGGCGTCTCCGGCACTTGGTTCTGGTGTGTCTGAGAGCTGGTTCCGGCATGTCCGGCAGATGATTCCGGAGTGTCCGCCAAGTGGTTCTGGCATACCCAGCAGGTGATTTTGGCGTGTCAGGGAGGTGGTACCGGTGAGTCGAGCAGGTGGTTCCGGCGTGCTCGGCAGGTGGTTCAGGCGGTTCTGGCAGGTGGTATCCGTCTGTTCGGGGTGTGGTTCCAGCATCTCATGAACACGTTTCTGGCACGTCTGAGATGTGGTTCCAGCCGGCCCGACAGGTGTTTCCGCAGTGTCCGCCAAGCGGTTCTGGCGTAGTTGGCAGGTGATTTTGGCATGACTGGCAGGTGGTTCCAGCAAGCCTGGCAGGAGATTCCAAAGTGTTCACCAACTGGTTGTGGCGTAGCCGGCAGGTGATTTTTGCGTGATCGGCAGGTGGTTCTGGCGAGTCGAGCAGGTGGTTCCGGCGTGCTCGGCTGGTGCTTCCGGGGTCATTGGCACGGGGTTCTGGCATGTCTGAGAGGTGGTTCCTGCATGCCCGGCAAGTGATTCCAGAGTGTTCGCCAAGTGGTTCTGGCATAGTCGGCAGGTGATTTTGGCATGTCCGGCAGGTGGTTCAGGCGAGTTGAGCAGGTGGTTCCAACGTGCTTGGCAGGTGCTTCCGGCGTCTCCGGCACGTGTTTCTGGCACATCTGACTGGTGGTTCCGGCATGCCCGAAAGGTGATTCCGGTCTGTCCGGTAGGTGGTTCCAGCCTGCACGGCATGTGGTTCTGGTACGTCTCAGAGGTGGTTGCGCATGCCCAACAGGTGATTCCGGACTGTCCGCCACATGGTTCTGGCACGTCTGAGAGGTGGTTCCGGCATGCCCGGCAGGTCATCCCAGAGAGTCCTCCAGGTGGTTCTGGCATAACACGCAGGTGATTTTGGCGTGTCTGGCAGGTTGTTCCGTTGTGCTTGGCAGGTGGTTCAGGCTTGGCCGGCAGGTGGTTCCAGACTGTCCAGGACGTGTTTCCAGCTTCTCCGGCAGGTGGTTCTGGTACGTCTGAGAGGTGGTTCCGCCATGGCTGGCAGGTGATTCCGGACCGTCCCCCAGGTGGTTCTGGCATAGCCAGCAGTTGATATTGGCCTGTCCGGCAGGTGGTTCCAGCGAGTCGAACAGGTGGCTCCGGCGTGCTCGGCAGGTGGTTCCGGTCTGTCCGCTAGGTGATTCCGGCGTGTCCGGCACGTGCTTCCGGCACGTCTGAGAGGTGGTTCCGGCATGCGCGACAGGTGATTTTGGAGTGTCCGCCAGGTGGTTCTGGCGTACCCGGCAGGTGATTTTGGCGTGTCCGGCACGTGTTTCTGGCGAGTCGAGCAGGTGGCTCCGGCATGCTCAGCAGGTGCTTCCGGCGTCTCCGGCACGTGGTTCTGGTGTGTCTGAGAGCTGGTTCCGGCATGTCCGGCAGATGATTCCGGAGTGTCCGCCAAGTGGTTCTGGCATACCCGGCTGGTGATTTGGGCATGTCAGGTAGGTGATTCCGGCGAGTCGAGCAGGTGGCTCCGGCGTGCTCGGCAGGTTGTTCAGACAGGTCTGGCTGGTGTTTTCCGTCTGTTCGGGGTGTGGTTCCAGCATCTCATGCACATGGTTCTGGCACGTCTGAGATGTGGTTCCGGCCGGCCCGACAGGTGTTTCCACAGTGTCCGCCAAGTGGTACTGGCGTAGTTGGCAGGTGATTTTGGCATGACCGGCAGGTGGTTCCAGCAAGCCCGGCCGGTGATTCCGAAGTGTTCCCCAACTGGTTGTGGCGTAGCCGGCAGGTGATTTTTGCGTGTCCGGCAGGTGGTTCTGGCGAGTCGAGCAGGTGGTTCCGGCGTGCTCGGCAGGTGCTTCCGGGGTCATTGGCACGTGGTTCTGGCATATCTGAGAGGTGGTTCCGGCATGCCCGGCAGGTGATTCCGGAGTGTTCGCCAAGTGTTTCCGGCGTAGCCGGCAGGTGAGTTTGCATGTCCAGCGGTCGTTCCGGCGGGTCGAGCCGGTGGTTCCGGCGTGTCCGGCAGGTGGTTCCGGTCTGTCCGGCAGGTGGTTCTGTGGTGTCCGGCACGAGGTTCAGTCTGAGAGGCTGTGCCGGCATGCCCCTCACGTGATTCCGGCTTGTCCCCGAAGTGGTGCTGGTGTAGCGGGCAGGTGATTTTGGCGTGTCCGGCAGGTGGTTCAGGCGAGTTGAGCAGGTGGTTGCGACGTGCTCGGCAGGTGCTTCCGGCGTCTCCGGCACGTGTTTCTGGCACATCTGACTGGTGGTTCCGGCATGCCCAAAAGTTGATTCCGGTCTGTCCGGTAGGTGGTTCCGGCGTGCACGGCACGTGGTTCTGGTACGTCTCAGAGGTGGTTGCGTATGCCCAACAGGTGATTCCGGACTGTCTGCCACGTGCTTCTGGCACGTCTGAGAGGTGGTTCCAACATGACCGGCAGGTCATTTCGGAGAGTCGTCCAAGTGGTTCTGGCATAGCCCGCAGGTGATTTTGGCGTGTCCGGCAGGTGGTTCCGCCGTGCTCGGCAGGTGTTTCAGGCATGGGCGTCACGTGGTATCAGTCTGTCCAGGACGTGTTTCCAGCTTCTCTGGCAGGTGGTTCTGGTACGTCTTAGAGGTGGTTCCGCCATGGCTGGCAGGTGATCCCGGACTGACCCCCAGGTGGTTCTGGCATAGCCAGCAGTTGATATTGGCCTGTCCGGCAGGTGGTTCCAGCGAGTCGAACAGGTGGCTCCGGCGTTCTTGGCAGGTGGTTCCGGTCTGTCCGGTAGGTGTTTCCGGCGTGCCTGGCACGTGCTTCCGGCACGTATGAGAGGTGGTTCCAGCATGCGCGGCAGGTGATTCCGTAGTGTCCGCCAGGTGGTTCTGGCATACCCGGCAGGTGATTTTGGCGTGTCCGGCAGGTGTTTCTGGCGAGTCGAGCAGGTGGCTCCGGCATGCTCGGCAGGTGCTTCCGGCGTCTCCGGCACTTGGTTCTGGTGTGTCTGAGAGCGGGTTCCGGCATGTCCGGCAGATGATTCCGGAGTGTCCGCCAAGTGGTTCTGGCATACCCAGCAGGTGATTTTGGCGTGTCAGGGAGGTGGTACCGGTGAGTCGAGCAGGTGGTTCAGGCGTGCTCGGCAGGTGGTTCAGGCGGTTCTGGCAGGTGGTATCCGTCTGTTCGGGGTGTGGTTCCAGCATCTCATGAACACGTTTCTGGCACGTCTGAGATGTGGTTCCAGCCGGCCCGACAGGTGTTTCCGCAGTGTCCGCTAAGCGGTTCTGGCGTAGTTGGCAGGTGATTTTGGCATGACTGGCAGGTGGTTCCAGCAAGCCTGGCAGGTGATTCCAAAGTGTTCACCAACTGGTTGTGGCGTAGCCGGCAGGCGATTTTTGCGTGATCGGCAGGCGGTTCTGGCGAGTCGAGCAGGTGGTTCCGGCGTGCTCGGCTGGTGCTTCCGGGGTCATTGGCACGGGGTTCTGGCATGTCTGAGAGGTGGTTCCTGCTTGCCCGGCAAGTGATTCCGGAGTGTTTGCCAAGTGGTTCTGGCATAGTCGGCAGGTGATTTTGGCATGTCCGGCAGGTGGTTCAGGCGAGTTGAGCAGGTGGTTCCAACGTGCTTGGCAGGTGCTTCCGGCGTCTCCGGCACGTGTTTCTGGCACATCTGACAGGTGGTTCCGGCATGCCCGAAAGGTGATTCCGGTCTGTCCGGTAGGTGGTTCCAGCCTGCACGGCATGTGGTTCTGGTACGTCTCAGAGGTGGTTGCGCATGCCCAACAGGTGATTCCGGACTGTCCGCCACATGGTTCTGGCACGTCTGAGAGGTGGTTCCGGCATGCCCGGCAGGTCATCCCAGAGAGTCCTCCAGGTGGTTCTGGCATAACACGCAGGTGATTTTGGCGTGTCTGGCAGGTTGTTCCGTTGTGCTTGGCAGGTGGTTCAGGCTTGGCCGGCAGGTGGTTCCAGACTGTCCAGGACGTGTTTCCAGCTTCTCCGGCAGGTGGTTCTGGTACGTCTGAGAGGTGGTTCCGCCATGGATTGCAGGTGATTCCGGACCATCCCCCAGGTGGTTCTGGCATAGCTAGCAGTTCACATTGGCCTGTCCGGCATGTGGTTCCAGCGAGTCGAACAGGTGGCTCCGGCGTGCTCGGCAGGTGGTTCCGGTCTGTCCGGTAGGTGATTCCGGCGTGTCCGGCACGTGCTTCCGACACGTCTGAGAGGTGGTTCCGGCATGCGCGGCAGGTGATTTCGGAGTGTCCGCCAGGTGCTTGTGGCATACCCGGCAGGTGATTTTGGCGTGTCCGGCAGGTGTTTCTGGCTAGTCGAGCAGGTGGCTCCGGCATGCTCGGCAGGTGCTTCCGGCGTCTCCGGCACTTGGTTCTGGTGTGTCTGAGAGCTGGTTCCGGCATGTCCGGCAGATGATTCCGGAGTGTCCGCCAAGTGGTTCTGTCATACCCAGCTGGTGATTTGGGCATGTCAGGTAGGTGCTCGGCAGGTTGTTCAGACGGGTCTGGCAGGTGTTTTCCGTCTGTTCGGGGTGTGGTTCCAGCATCTCATGCACATGGTTCTGGCACGTCTGATATGTGGTTCCGGCCGGCCCGACAGGTGTTTCCGCAGTGTCCGCCAAGTGGTACTGGCGTAGTTGGCAGGTGATTTTGGCATGACCGGCAGGTGGTTCCAGCAAGCCCGGCAGGTGATTCCGAATTGTTCCCCAACTGGTTGTGGCGTAGCCGGCAGGTGATTTTTGCGTGTCCGGCAGGTGGTTCTGGCGAGTCGAGCAGGTGGTTCCGGCGTGCTCGGCAGGTGCTTCCGGGGTCATTGGCACGTGGTTCTGGCATATCTGAGAGGTGGTTCCGGCATGCCCAGCAGGTGATTCCGGAGTGTTCGCCAAGTGTTTCCGGCGTAGCCGGCAGGTGAGTTTGCATGTCCAGCGGTCGTTCCGGCGGGTCGAGCCGGTGGTTCCGGCGTGTCCGGCAGGTGGTTCCGGTCTGTCCGGCAGGTGGTTCTGTGGTGTCCGGCACGAGGTTCAGTCTGAGAGGCTGTGCCGGCATGCCCCTCACGTGATTCCGGCTTGTCCCCGAACTGGTGCTGGTGTAGCGGGCAGGTGATATTGGCGTGTCCGGCAGGTGGTTCAGGCGAGTTGAGCAGGTGGTTGCGACGTGCTCGGCAGGTGCTTCCGGCGTCTCCGGCACGTGTTTCTGGCACATCTGACTGGTGGTTCCGGCATGCCCAAAAGTTGATTCCGGTCTGTCCGGTAGGTGGTTCCGGCGTGCACGGCACGTGGTTCTGATACGAGTCAGAGGTGGTTGCGTATGCCCAACAGGTGATTCCGGACTGTCCGCCACGTGCTTCTGGCACGTCTGAGAGGTGGTTCCAACATGCCCGGCAGGTCATTTCGGAGAGTCGTCCAAGTGGTTCTGGCGTAGCCCGCAGGTGATGTTGGCGTGTCCGGCAGGTGGTTCCGCCGTGCTCGGCAGGTGGTTCAGGCATGGCCGTCACGTGGTTCCAGTCTGTCCAGGACGTGTTTCCAGCTTCTCCGGCAGGTGGTTCTGGTACGTCTGAGAGGTGGTTCCGCCATGGCTGGCAGGTGATCCCGGACTGTCCCCCAGGTGGTTCTGGCATAGCCAGCAGTTGATATTGGCCTGTCCGGCAGGTGGTTCCAGCGAGTCGAACAGGTGGCTCCGGCGTTCTTGGCAGGTGGTTCCGGTCCGTCCGGTAGCTGTTTCCGGTGTGTCTGGCACGTGCTTCCGGCACGTCTGAGAGGTGGTTCCGGCATGAGCGGCAGGTGATTCCGTAGTGTCCGCCAGGTGGTTCTGGCATACCCGGCAGGTGATTTTGGCGTGTCCGTCAGGTGTTTCTGGCGAGTCGAGCCGGTGGCTCCGGCATGCTCGGCAGGTGCTTCCGGCGTCTCCGGCACTTGGTTCTGGTGTGTCTGAGAGCTGGTTCCGGCATGTCCGGCAGATGATTCCGGAGTGTCCGCCAAGTGGTTCTGGCATACCCAGCAGGTGATTTTGGCGTGTCAGGAGGTGGTACCGGTGAGTCGAGCAGGTGGTTCCGGCGTGCTCGGCAGGTGGTTCAGGCGGTTCTGGCAGGTGGTATCCGTCTGTTTGGGGTGTGGTTCCAGCATCTCATGAACACGTTTCTGGCACGTCTGAGATGTGGTTCCAGCCGGCCCGACAGGTGTTTCCGCAGTGTCCGCCAAGCGGTTCTGGCGTAGTTGGCAGGTGATTTTGGCATGACTGGCAGGTGGTTCCAGAAAGCCCGGCAGGTGATTCCGAAGTGTTCACCAACTGGTTGTGGCGTAGCCGGCAGGTGAGTTTTGCGTGTCCGGCAGGTGGTTCCAGCGAGTCGAACAGGTGGCTCCGGCGTTCTTGGCAGGTGGTTCCGGTCTGTCCGGTAGGTTTTTCCGGCGTGTCTGGCACGTGCTTCCGGCATGCGCGGCAGGTGATTCCGTAGTGTCCGCCAGGTGGTTCTGGAATACCCGGCAGGTGATTTTGAGGTGTCCGGCAGGTGTTTCTGGCGAGTCGAGCAGGTGGCTCCGGCATGCTCAGCAGGTGCTTCAGGCGTCTCCGGCACGTGGTTCTGGTGTGTCTGAGAGCTGGTTCTGGCATGTCCGGCAGATGATTCCGGAGTGTCCGCCAAGTGGTTCTGGCATACCCGGCTGGTGATTTGGGCATGTCAGGTTGGTGATTCCGGGGAGTCGAGCAGGTGGCTCCGGCGTGCTCGGCAGGTTGTTCAGACGGGTCTGGCTGGTGTTTTCCGTCTGTTCGGGGTGTGGTTCCAGCATCTCATGCACATGGTTCTGGCACGTCTGAGATGTGGTTCCGGCCGGCCCGACAGGTGTTTCCACAGTGTCCGCCAAGTGGTACTGGCGTAGTTGGCAGGTGATTTTGGCATGACCGGCAGGTGGTTCCAGCAAGCCCGGCCGGTGATTCCGAAGTGTTCCCCAACTGGTTGTGGCGTAGCCGGCAGGTGATTTTTGCGTGTCCGGCAGGTGGTTCTGGCGAGTCGAGCAGGTGGTTCCGGCGTGCTCGGCAGGTGCTTCCGGGGTCATTGGCACGTGGTTCTGGCATATCTGAGAGGTGGTTCCGGCATGCCCGGCAGGTGATTCCGGAGTGTTCGCCAAGTTTTTCCGGCGTAGCCGGCAGGTGAGTTTGCATGTCCAGCGGTCGTTCCGGCGGGTCGAGCCGGTGGTTCCGGCGTGTCCGGCAGGTGGTTCCGGTCTGTCCGGCAGGTGGTTCTGTGGTGTCCGGCACGAGGTTCAGTCTGAGAGGCTGTGCCGGCATGCCCCTCACGTGATTCCGGCTTGTCCCCGAAGTGGTGCTGGTGTAGCGGGCAGGTGATTTTGGCGTGTCCGGCAGGTGGTTCAGGCGAGTTGAGCAGGTGGTTGCGACGTGCTCGGCAGGTGCTTCCGGCGTCTCCGGCACGTGTTTCTGGCACATCCGACTGGTGGTTCCGGCATGCCCAAAAGTTGATTCCGGTCTGTCCGGTAGGTGGTTCCGGCGTGCACGGCACGTGGTTCTGGTACGTCTCAGAGGTGGTTGCGTATGCCCAACAGGTGATTCCGGACTGTCCGCCACGTGCTTCTGGCACGTCTGAGAGGTGGTTCCAACATGCCCGGCAGGTCATTTCGGAGAGTCGTCCAAGTGGTTCTGGCATAGCCCGCAGGTGATTTTGGCGTGTCCGGCAGGTGGTTCCGCCGTGCTCGGCAGGGGGTTCAGGCATGGGCGTCACGTGGTTCCAGTCTGTCCAGGACGTGTTTCCAGCTTCTCCGGCAGGTGGTTCTGGTACGTCTGAGAGGTGGTTCCGCCATGGCTGGCAGTTGATCCCGGACTGTCCCCCAGGTGGTTCTGGCATAGCCAGCAGTTGATATTGGCCTGTCCGGCATGTGGTTCCAGCGAGTCGAACAGGTGGCTCCGGCGTTCTTGGCAGGTGGTTCCGGTCTGTCCGGTAGGTGTTTCCGGCGTGCCTGGCACGTGCTTCCGGCACGTATGAGAGGTGGTTCCGGCATGCGCGGCAGGTGATTCCGTAGTGTCCGCCAGATGGTTCTGGCATACCCGGCAGGTGATTTTGGCGTGTCCGGCAGGTGTTTCTGGCGAGTCGAGCAGGTGGCTCCGGCATGCTCGGCAGGTGCTTCCGGCGTCTCCGGCACTTGGCTCTGGTGTGTCTGAGAGCGGGTTCCAGCATGTCCGGCAGATGATTCCGGAGTGTCCGCCAACTGGTTCTGGCATACCCAGCAGGTGATTTTGGCGTGTCAGGGAGGTGGTACCGGTGAGTCGAGCAGGTGGTTCCGGCGTGCTCGGCAGGTGGTTCAGGCGGTTCTGGCAGGTGGTATCCGTCTGTTCGGGGTGTGGTTCCAGCATCTCATGCACATGGTTCTGGCACGTCTGAGATGTGGTTCCGGCCGGCCCGACAGGTGTTTCCACAGTGTCCGCCAAGTGGTACTGGCGTAGTTGGCAGGTGATTTTGGCATGACCGGCAGGTGGTTCCAGCAAGCCCGGCAGGTGATTCCGAAGTGTTCCCCAACTGGTTGTGGCGTAGCCGGCAGGTGATTTTTGCGTGTCCGGCAGGTGGTTCTGGCGAGTCCAGCAGGTGGTTCCGGCGTGCTCGGCAGGTGCTTCCGGGGTCATTGGCACGTGGTTCTGGCATATCTGAGAGGTGGTTCCGGCATGCCCGGCAGGTGATTCCGGAGTGTTCGCCAAGTGTTTCCGGCGTAGCCGGCAGGTGAGTTTGCATGTCCAGCGGTCGTTCCGGCGGGTCGAGCCGGTGGTTCCGGCGTGTCCGGCAGGTGGTTCCGGTCTGTCCGGCAGGTGGTTCTGTGGTGTCCGGCACGAGGTTCAGTCTGAGAGGCTGTGCCGGCATGCCCCTCACGTGATTCCGGCTTGTCCCCGAAGTGGTGCTGGTGATTTTGGCGTGTCCGGCAGCTGGTTCAGGCGAGTTGAGCAGGTGGTTGCGACGTGCTCGGCAGGTGCTTCCGGCGTCTCCGGCACGTGTTTCTGGCACATCTGACTGGTGGTTCCGGCATGCCCAAAAGTTGATTCCGGTCTGTCCGGTAGGTGGTTCCGGCGTGCACGGCACGTGGTTCTGGTACGTGTCAGAGGTGGTTGCGTATGCCCAACAGGTGATTCCGGACTGTCCGCCCCGTGCTTCTGGCATGTCTGAGAGGTGGTTCCAACATGCCCGGCAGGTCATTTCAGAGAGTCGTCCAAGTGGTTCTGGCGTAGCCCGCAGGTGATTTTGGCGTGTCCGGCAGGTGGTTCCGCCGTGCTATGCAGGTGGTTCAGGCATGGCCGTCACGTGGTTCCAGTCTGTCCAGGGCGTGTTTCCAGGTTCTCCGGCAGGTGGTTCTGGTACGTCTGAGAGGTGGTTCCGCCATGGCTAGCAGGTGATCCCGGACTGTCCCCCAGGTGGTTCTGGCATAGCCAGCAGTTGATATTGGCCTGTCCGGCAGGTGGTTCCAGCGAGTCGAACAGGTGGCTCCGGCGTTCTTGGCAGGTGGTTCCGGTCTGTCCGGTAGGTGTTTCCAGCGTGTCTGGCACGTGCTTCCGGCATGCGCGGCAGGTGATTCCGTAGTGTCCGCCAGGTGGTTCTGGAATACCCGGCAGGTGATTTTGAGGTGTCCGGCAGGTGTTTCTGGCGAGTCGAGCAGGTGGCTCCGGCATGCTCGGCAGGTGCTTCCGGCGTCTCCGGCACTTGGTTCTGGTGTGTCTGAGAGCTGGTTCCGGCATGTCCGGCAGATGATTCCGGAGTGTCCGCCAAGTGGTTCTGGCATACCCAGCAGGTGATTTTGGCGTGTCAGGGAGGTGGTACCAGTGAGTCGAGCAGGTGGTTCCGGCGTGCTCAGCAGGTTGTTCAGGCGGTTCTGGCAGGTGGTATCCGTCTGTTCGGGGTGTGGTTCCAGCATCTCATGAACACGTTTCTGGCACGTCTGAGATGTGGTTAAAGCCGGCCCGACAGGTGTTTCCGCAGTGTCCGCCAAGCGGTTCTGGTGTAGTTGGCAGGTGATTTTGGCATGACTGGCAGGTGGTTCCAGCAAGCCTGGCAGGTGATTCCAAAGTGTTCACCAACTGGTTGTGGCGTAGCCGGCAGGTGATTCTTGCGTGATCGGCAGGTGGTTCTGGCGAGTCGAGCAGGTGGTTCCGGCGTGCTCGGCTGGTGCTTCCGGGGTCATTGGCACGGGGTTCTGGCATGTCTGAGAGGTGGTTCCTGCATGCCCGGCAAGTGATTCCGGAGTGTTCGCCAAGTGCTTCTGGCATAGTCGGCAGGTGATTTTGGCATGTCCGGCAGGTGGTTCAGGCGAGTTGAGCAGGTGGTTCCAACGTGCTTGGCAGGTGCTTCCGGCGTCTCCGGCACGTGTTTCTGGCACATTTGACAGGTGGTTCCGGCATGCCCGAAAGGTGATTCCGGTCTGTCCGGTAGGTGGTTCCAGCCTGCACGGCATGTGGTTCTGGTACGTCTCAGAGGTGGTTGCGCATGCCCAACAGGTGATTCCGGACTGTCCGCCACATGGTTCTGGCACGTCTGAGAGGAGGTTCCGGCATGCCCGGCAGGTCATCCCAGAGAGTCCTCCAGGTGGTTCTGGCATAACACGCAGGTGATTTTGGCGTGTCTGGCAGGTTGTTCCGTTGTGCTTGGCAGGTGGTTCAGGCTTGGCCGGCAGGTGGTTCCAGACTGTCCAGGACGTGTTTCCAGCTTCTCCGGCAGGTGGTTCTGGTACGTCTGAGAGGTGGTTCCGCCATGGCTTGCAGGTGATTCCGGACCATCCCCCAGGTGGTTCTGGCATAGCTAGCAGTTCACATTGGCCTGTCCGGCAGGTGGTTCCAGCGAGTCGAACAGGTGGCTCCGGCGTGCTCGGCAGGTGGTTCCGGTCTGTCCGGTAGGTGATTCCGGCGTGTCCGGCACGTGCTTCCGACACGTCTGAGAGGTGGTTCCGGCATGCGCGGCAGGTGATTTCGGAGTGTCCGCCAGGTGCTTCTGGCATACCCGGCAGGTGATTTTGGCATGACCGGCAGGTGGTTCCAGCAAGCCCGGCAGGTGATTCCGAATTGTTCCCCAACTGGTTGTGGCGTAGCCGGCAGGTGATTTTTGCGTGTCCGGCAGGTGGTTCTGGCGAGTCGAGCAGGTGGTTCCGGCGTGCTCGGCAGGTGCTTCCGGGGTCATTGGCACGTGGTTCTGGCATATCTTAGAGGTGGTTCCGGCATGCCCGGCAGGTGATTCCGGAGTGTTCGCCAAGTGTTTCCGGCGTAGCCGGCAGGTGAGTTTGCATGTCCAGCGGTCGTTCCGGCGGGGCGAGCCGGTGGTTCCGGCGTGTCCGGCAGGTGGTTCCGGTCTGTCCGGCAGGTGGTTCTGTGGTGTCCGGCACGAGGTTCAGTCTGAGAGGCTGTGCCGGCATGCCCCTCACGTGATTCCGGCTTGTCCCCGAAGTGGTGCTGGTGTAGCGGGCAGGTGATTTTGGCGTGTCCGGCAGGTGGTTCAGGCGAGTTGAGCAGGTGGTTGCGACGTGCTCGGCAGGTGCTTCCGGCGTCTCCGGCACGTGTTTCTGGCACATCTGACTGGTGGTTCCGGCATGCCCAAAAGTTGATTCCGGTCTGTCCGGTAGGTGGTTCCGGCGTGCACGGCTCGTGTTTCTGGTACGAGTCAGAGGTGGTTGCGTATGCCCAACAGGTGATTCAGGACTGTCCGCCACGTGCTTCTGGCACGTCTGAGAGGTGGTTCCAACATGCCCGGCAGGTCATTTCGGAGAGTCGTCCAAGTGGTTCTGGCGTAGCCCGCAGGTGATGTTGGCGTGTCCGTCAGGTGGTTCCGCCGTGCTCGGCAGGTGGTTCAGGCATGGCCGTCACGTGGTTCCAGTCTGTCCAGGACGTGTTTCCAGCTTCTCCGGCAGGTGGTTCTGGTACGTCTGAGAGGTGGTTCCGCCATGGCTGGCAGGTGATCCCGGACTGTCCCCCAGGTGGTTCTGGCGTACCCGGCAGGTGATTTTGGCGTGTCCGGCAGGTGGTTCCAGCGAGTCGAACAGGTGGCTCCGGCGTTCTTGGCAGGTGGTTCCGGTCTGTCCGGTAGGTGTTTCCGGCGTGTCTGGCACGTGCTTCCGGCATGCGCGGCAGGTGATTCTGTAGTGTCCGCCAGGTGGTTCTGGCATACCCGGCAGGTGATTTTGGCGTGTCCGGCAGGTGTTTCTGGCGAGTCGAGCAGGTGGCTCCGGCATGCTCGGCAGGTGCTTCCGGCGTCTCCAGCACTTGGTTCTGGTGTGTCTGAGAGCTGGTTCCGGCATGTCCGGCAGATGATTCCGGAGTGTCCGCCAAGTGGTTCTGGCATACCCAGCAGGTGATTTTGGCGTGTCAGGGAGGTGGTACCGGTGAGTCGAGCAGGTGGTTCCGGCGTGCTCGGCAGGTGGTTCAGGCGGTTCTGGCAGGTGGTATCCGTCTGTTCGGGGTGTGGTTCCAGCATCTCATGAACACGTTTCTGGCACGTCTGAGATGTGGTTCCAGCCGGCCCGACAGGTGTTTCCGCAGTGTCCGCCAAGCGGTTCTGGCGTAGTTGGCAGGTGATTTTGGCATGACTGGCAGGTGGTTCCAGCAAGCCTGGCAGGTGATTCCAAAGTGTTCACCAACTGGTTGTGGCGTAGCCGGCAGGTGATTTTTGCGTGATCGGCAGGTGGTTCTGGCGAGTCGAGCAGGTGGTTCCGGCGTGCTCGGCTGGTGCTTCCGGGGTCATTGGCACGGGGTTCTGGCATGTCTGAGAGGTGGTTCCTGCATGCCCGGCAAGTGATTCCGGAGTGTTCGCCAAGTGGTTCTGGCATAGTCGGCAGGTGATTTTGGCATGTCCGGCAGGTGGTTCAGGCGAGTTGAGCAGGTGGTTCCAACGTGCTTGGCAGGTGCTTCCGGCGTCTCCGGCACGTGTTTCTGGCACATCTGACAGGTGGTTCCGGCATGCCCGAAAGGTGATTCCGGTCTGTCTGGTAGGTGGTTCCAGCCTGCACGGCATGTGGTTCTGGTACGTCTCAGAGGTGGTTGCGCATGCCCAACAGGTGATTCCGGACTGTCCGCCACATGGTTCTGGCACGTCTGAGAGGTTGTTCCGGCATGCCCGGCAGGTCATCCCAGAGAGTCCTCGAAGTGGTTCTGGCATAACACGCAGGTGATTTTGGCGTGTCTGGCAGGTTGTTCCGTTGCGCTTGGCAGGTGGTTCAGGCTTGGCCGGCAGGTGGTTCCAGACTGTCCAGGACGTGTTTCCAGCTTCTCCGGCAGGTGGTTCTGGTACGTCTGAGAGGTGGTTCCGCCATGGCTGGCAGGCGATTCCGGACCGTCCCCCAGGTGGTTCTGGCATAGCCAGCAGTTGATATTGGCCTGTCCGGCAGGTGGTTCCAGCGAGTCGAACAGGTGGCTCCGGCGTGCGCGGCAGGTGGTTCCGGTCTGTCCGGTAGGTCATTCCGGCGTGTCCGGCACGTGCTTCCGGCACGTCTTAGAGGTGGTTCCGGCATGCGCGACAGGTGATTTCGGAGTGTCCGCCAGGTGGTTCTGGCGTACCCGGCAGGTGATTTTGGCGTGTCCGGCAGGTGTTTCTGGCGAGTCAAGCAGGTGGCTCCGGCATGCTCGGCAGGTGCTTCCGGCGTCTCCGGCACGTGGTTCTGGTGTGTCTGAGAGCTGGTTCCGGCATGTCCGGCAGAGGATTCCAGAGTGTCCGCCAAGTGGTTCTGGCATACCCGGCTGGTGATTTGGGCATGTCAGGTAGGTGGTTCCGGCGAGTCAAGCAGGTGGCTCCGGCGTGCTCGACATGTTGTTCAGACGGGTCTGGCAGGTGTTTTCCGTCTGTTCGGGGTGTGGTTCCAGCATCTCATGCACATGGTTCTGGCACGTCTGAGATGTGGTTCCGGCCGGCCCGACAGGTGTTTCCACAGTGTCCGCCAAGTGGTACTGGCGTAGTTGGCAGGTGATTTTGGCATGACCGGCAGGTGGTTCCAGCAAGCCCGGCAGGTGATTCCGAAGTGTTCCCCAACTGGTTGTGGCGTAGCCGGCAGGTGATTTTTGCGTGTCCGGCAGGTGGTTCTGGCGAGTCGAGCAGGTGGTTCCGGCGTGCTCGGCAGGTGCTTCCGGGGTCATTGGCACGTGGTTCTGGCATATCTGAGAGGTGGTTCAGGCATGCCCCGCAGGTGATTCCGGAGTGTTCGCCAAGTGTTTCCGGCGTAGCCGGCAGGTGAGTTTGCATGTCCAGCGGTCGTTCCGGCGGGTCGAGCCGGTGGTTCCGGCGTGTCCGGCAGGTGGTTCCGGTCTGTCCGGCAGGTGGTTCTGTGGTGTCCGGCACGAGGTTCAGTCTGAGAGGCTGTGCCGGCATGCCCCTCACGTGATTCCGGCTTGTCCCCGAAGTGGTGCTGGTGTAGCGGGCAGGTGATTTTGGCGTGTCCGGCAGCTGGTTCAGGCGAGTTGAGCAGGTGGTTGCGACGTGCTCGGCAGGTGCTTCCGGCGTCTCCGGCACGTGTTTCTGGCACATCTGACTGGTGGTTCCGGCATGCCCAAAAGTTGATTCCGGTCTGTCCGGTAGGTGGTTCCGGCGTGCACGGCACGTGGTTCTGGTACGTGTCAGAGGTGGTTGCGTATGCCCAACAGGTGATTCCGGACTGTCCGCCACGTGCTTCTGGCACGTCTGAGAGGTGGTTCCAACATGCCCGGCAGGTCATTTCAGAGAGTCGTCCAAGTGGTTCTGGCGTAGCCCGCAGGTGATTTTGGCGTGTCCGGCAGGTGGTTCCGCCGTGCTCGGCAGGTGGTTCAGGCATGGCCGTCACGTGGTTCCAGTCTGTCCAGGACGTGTTTCCAGGTTCTCCGGCAGGTGGTTCTGGTACGTCTGAGAGGTGGTTCCGCCATGGCTAGCAGGTGATCCCGGACTGTCCCCCAGGTGGTTCTGGCATAGCCAGCAGTTGATATTGGCCTGTCCGGCAGGTGGTTCCAGCGAGTCGAACAGGTGGCTCCGGCGTTCTTGGCAGGTGGTTCCGGTCTGTCCGGTAGGTGTTTCCAGCGTGTCTGGCACGTGCTTCCGGCATGCGCGGCAGGTGATTCCGTAGTGTCCGCCAGGTGGTTCTGGAATACCCGGCAGGTGATTTTGAGGTGTCCGGCAGGTGTTTCTGGCGAGTCGAGCAGGTGGCTCCGGCATGCTCGGCAGGTGCTTCCGGCGTCTCCGGCACTTGGTTCTGGTGTGTCTGAGAGCTGGTTCCGGCATGTCCGGCAGATGATTCCGGAGTGTCCGCCAAGTGGTTCTGGCATACCCAGCAGGTGATTTTGGCGTGTCAGGTAGGTGGTACCAGTGAGTCGAGCAGGTGGTTCCGGCGTGCTCAGCAGGTTGTTCAGGCGGTTCTGGCAGGTGGTATCCGTCTGTTCGGGGTGTGGTTCCAGCATCTCATGAACACGTTTCTGGCACGTCTGAGATGTGGTTAAAGCCGGCCCGACAGGTGTTTCCGCAGTGTCCGCCAAGCGGTTCTGGCGTAGTTGGCAGGTGATTTTGGCATGACTGGCAGGTGGTTCCAGCAAGCCTGGCAGGTGATTCCAAAGTGTTCACCAACTGGTTGTGGCGTAGCCGGCAGGTGATTTTTGCGTGATCGGCAGGTGGTTCTGGCGAGTCGAGCAGGTGGTTCCGGCGTGCTCGGCTGGTGCTTCCGGGGTCATTGGCACGGGGTTCTGGCATGTCTGAGAGGTGGTTCCTGCATGCCCGGCAAGTGATTCCGGAGTGTTCGCCAAGTGGTTCTGGCATAGTCGGCAGGTGATTTTGGCATGTCCGGCAGGTGGTTCAGGCGAGTTGAGCAGGTGGTTCCAACGTGCTTGGCAGGTGCTTCCGGCGTCTCCGGCACGTGTTTCTGGCACATCTGACAGGTGGTTCCGGCATGCCCGAAAGTTGATTCCGGTCTGTCCGGTAGGTGGTTCCAGCCTGCACGGCATGTGGTTCTGGTACGTCTCAGAGGTGGTTGCGCATGCCCAACAGGTGATTCCGGACTGTCCGCCACATGGTTCTGGCACGTCTGAGAGGTGGTTCCGGCATGCCCGGCAGGTCATCCCAGAGAGTCCTCCAAGTGGTTCTGGCATAACACGCAGGTGATTTTGGCGTGTCTGGCAGGTTGTTCCGTTGTGCTTGGCAGGTGGTTCAGGCTTGGCCGGCAGGTGGTTCCAGACTGTCCAGGACGTGTTTCCAGCTTCTCCGGCAGGTGGTTCTGGTACGTCTGAGAGGTGGTTCCGCCATGGCTGGCAGGTGATTCCGGACCGTCCCCCAGGTGGTTCTGGCATAGCCAGCAGTTGATATTGGCCTGTCCGGCAGGTGGTTCCAGCGAGTCGAACAGGTGGCTCCGGCGTGCTCGGCAGGTGGTTCCGGTCTGTCCGGTAGGTGATTCCGGCGTGTCCGGCACGTGCTTCCGGCACGTCTGAGAGGTGGTTCCGGCATGCGCGACAGGTGATTTCGGAGTGTCCGCCAGGTGGTTCTGGCGTACCCGGCAGGTGATTTTGGCGTGTCCGGCAGGTGTTTCTGGCGAGTCGAGCAGGTGGCTCCGGCATGCTCGGCAGGTGCTTCCGGCGTCTCCGGCACGTGGTTCTGGTGTGTCTGAGAGCTGGTTCCGGCATGTCCGGCAGAGGATTCCGGAGTGTCCGCCAAGTGGTTCTGGCATACCCGGCTGGTGATTTGGGCATGTCAGGTAGGTGATTCCGGCCAGTCGAGCAGGTGGCTCCGGCGTGCTCGGCAGGTTGTTCAGACGGGTCTGGCTGGTGTTTTCCGTCTGTTCGGGGTGTGGTTCCAGCATCTCATGCACATGGTTCTGGCACGTCTGAGATGTGGTTCCGGCCGGCCCGACAGGTGTTTCCACAGTGTCCGCCAAGTGGTACTGGCGTAGTTGGCAGGTGATTTTGGCATGACCGGCAGGTGGTTCCAGCAAGCCCGGCAGGTGATTCCGAAGTGTTCCCCAACTGGTTGTGGCGTAGCCGGCAGGTGATTTTTGCGTGTCCGGCAGGTGGTTCTGGCGAGTCGAGCAGGTGGTTCCGGCGTGCTCGGCAGGTGCTTCCGGGGTCATTGGCACGTGGTTCTGGCATATCTGAGAGGTGGTTCCGGCATGCCCGGCAGGTGATTCCGGAGTGTTCGCCAAGTTTTTCCGGCGTAGCCGGCAGGTGAGTTTGCATGTCCAGCGGTCGTTCCGGCGGGTCGAGCCGGTCGTTGCGGCGTGTCCGGCAGGTGGTTCCGGTCTGTCCGGCAGGTGGTTCTGTGGTGTCCGGCACGAGGTTCAGTCTGAGAGGCTGTGCCGGCATGCCCCTCACGTGATTCCGGCTTGTCCCCGAAGTGGTGCTGGTGTAGCGGGCAGGTGATTTTGGCGTGTCCGGCAGGTGGTTCAGGCGAGTTGAGCAGGTGGTTGCGACGTGCTCGGCAGGTGCTTCCGGCGTCTCCGGCACGGGTTTCTGGCACATCTGACTGGTGGTTCCGGCATGCCCAAAAGTTGATTCCGGGCTGTCCGGTAGGTGGTTCCGGCGTGCACGGCACGTGGTTCTGGTACGTGTCAGAGGTGGTTGCGTATGCCCAACAGGTGATTCCGGACTGTCCGCCACGTGCTTCTGGCACGTCTGAGAGGTGGTTCCAACATGCCCGGCAGGTCATTTTGGAGAGTCGTCCAAGTGGTTCTGGCATAGCCCACAGGTGATTTTGGCGTGTCCGGCAGGTGGTTCCGCCGTGCTCGGCAGGTGGTGCAGGCATGGGCGTCACGTGGTTCCAGTCTGTCCAGGACGTGTTTCCAGCTTCTCCGGCAGGTGGTTCTGGTACGTCTGAGAGGTGGTTCCGCCATGGCTGGCAGGTGATCCCGGACTGTCCCCCAGGTGGTTCTGGCATAGCCAGCAGCTGATATTGGCCTGTCCGGCAGGTGGTTCCAGCGAGTCGAACAGGTGGCTCCGGCGTTCTTGGCAGGTGGTTCGGGTCTGTCCGGTAGGTGTTTCCGGCGTGTCTGGCACGTGCTTCCGGCATGCGCGGCAGGTGATTCTGTAGTGTCCGCCAGGTGGTTCTGGCATACCCGGCAGGTGATTTTGGCGTGTCCGGCAGGTGTTTCTGGCGAGTCGAGCAGGTGGCTCCGGCATGCTCGGCAGGTGCTTCCGGCGTCTCCGGCACTTGGTTCTGGTGTGTCTGAGAGCTGGTTCCGGCATGTCCGGCAGATGATTCCGGAGTGTCCGCCAAGTGGTTCTGGCATACCCAGCAGGTGATTTTGGCGTGTCAGGGAGGTGGTACCGGTGAGTCGAGCAGGTGGTTCCGGCGTGCTCGGCAGGTGGTTCAGGCGGTTCTGGCAGGTGGTATCCGTCTGTTCGGGGTGTGGTTCCAGCATCTCATGAACACGTTTCTGGCACGTCTGAGATGTGGTTCCAGCCGGCCCGACAGGTGTTTCCGCAGTGTCCGCCAAGCGGTTCTGGCGTAGTTGGCAGGTGATTTTGGCATGACTGGCAGGTGGTTCCAGCAAGCCTGGCAGGTGATTCCAAAGTGTTCACCAACTGGTTGTGGCGTAGCCGGCAGGTGATTTTTGCGTGATCGGCAGGTGGTTCTGGCGAGTCGAGCAGGTGGTTCCGGCATGCTCGGCTGGTGCTTCCGGGGTCATTGGCACGGGGTTCTGGCATGTCTGAGAGGTGGTTCCTGCATGCCCGGCAAGTGATTCCGGAGTGTTCGCCAAGTGGTTCTGGCATAGTCGGCAGGTGATTTTGGCATGTCCGGCAGGTGGTTCAGGCGAGTTGAGCAGGTGGTTCCAACGTGCTTGGCAGGTGCTTCCGGCGTCTCCGGCACGTGTTTCTGGCACATCTGACAGGTGGTTCCGGCATGCCCGAAAGTTGATTCCGGTCTGTCCGGTAGGTGGTTCCAGCCTGCACGGCATGTGGTTCTGGTACGTCTCAGAGGTGGTTGCGCATGCCCAACAGGTGATTCCGGACTGTCCGCCACATGGTTCTGGCACGTCTGAGAGGTGGTTCCGGCATGCCCGGCAGGTCATCCCAGAGAGTCCTCGAAGTGGTTCTGGCATAACACGCAGGTGATTTTGGCGTGTCTGGCAGGTTGTTCCGTTGCGCTTGGCAGGTGGTTCAGGCTTGGCCGGCAGGTGGTTCCAGACTGTCCAGGACGTGTTTCCAGCTTCTCCGGCAGGTGGTTCTGGTACGTCTGAGAGGTGGTTCCGCCATGGCTGGCAGGCGATTCCGGACCGTCCCCCAGGTGGTTCTGGCATAGCCAGCAGTTGATATTGGCCTGTCCGGCAGGTGGTTCCAGCGAGTCGAACAGGTGGCTCCGGCGTGCGCGGCAGGTGGTTCCGGTCTGTCCGGTAGGTCATTCCGGCGTGTCCGGCACGTGCTTCCGGCACGTCTTAGAGGTGGTTCCGGCATGCGCGACAGGTGATTTCGGAGTGTCCGCCAGGTGGTTCTGGCGTACCCGGCAGGTGATTTTGGCGTGTCCGGCAGGTGTTTCTGGCGAGTCAAGCAGGTGGCTCCGGCATGCTCGGCAGGTGCTTCCGGCGTCTCCGGCACGTGGTTCTGGTGTGTCTGAGAGCTGGTTCCGGCATGTCCGGCAGAGGATTCCGGAGTGTCCGCCAAGTGGTTCTGGCATACCCGGCTGGTGATTTGGGCATGTCAGGTAGGTGGTTCCGGCGAGTCAAGCAGGTGGCTCCGGCGTGCTCGACATGTTGTTCAGACGGGTCTGGCAGGTGTTTTCCGTCTGTTCGGGGTGTGGTTCCAGCATCTCATGCACATGATTCTGGCACGTCTGAGATGTGGTTCCGGCCGGCCCGACAGGTGTTTCCACAGTGTCCGCCAAGTGGTACTGGCGTAGTTGGCAGGTGATTTTGGCATGACCGGCAGGTGGTTCCAGCAAGCCCGGCAGGTGATTCCGAAGTGTTCCCCAACTGGTTGTGGCGTAGCCGGCAGGTGATTTTTGCGTGTCCGGCAGGTGGTTCTGGCGAGTCGAGCAGGTGGTTCCGGCGTGCTCGGCAGGTGCTTCCGGGGTCATTGGCACGTGGTTCTGGCATATCTGAGAGGTGGTTCCGGCATGCCCGGCAGGTGATTCCGGAGTGTTCGCCAAGTGTTTCCGGCGTAGCCGGCAGGTGAGTTTGCATGTCCAGCGGTCGTTCCGGCGGGTCGAGCCGGTGGTTCCGGCGTGTCCGGCAGGTGGTTCCGGTCTGTCCGGCAGGTGGTTCTGTGGTGTCCGGCACGAGGTTCAGTCTGAGAGGCTGTGCCGGCATGCCCCTCACGTGATTCCGGCTTGTCCCCGAAGTGGTGCTGGTGTAGCGGTCAGGTGATTTTGGCGTGTCCGGCAGGTGGTTCAGGCGAGTTGAGCAGGTGGTTGCGACGTGCTCGGCAGGTGCTTCCGGCGTCTCCGGCACGTGTTTCTGGCACATCTGACTGGTGGTTCCGGCATGCCCAAAAGTTGATTCCGGTCTGTCCGGTAGGTGGTTCCGGCGTGCACGGCACGTGGTTCTGGTACGTGTCAGAGGTGGTTGCGTATGCCCAACAGGTGATTCCGGACTGTCCGCCACGTGCTTCTGGCACGTCTGAGAGGTGGTTCCAACATGCCCGGCAGGTCATTTCGGAGAGTCGTCCAAGTGGTTCTGGCGTAGCCCGCAGGTGATTTTGGCGTGTCCGGCAGGTGGTTCCGCCGTGCTCGGCAGGTGGTTCAGGCATGGGCGTCACGTGGTTCCAGTCTGTCCAGGACGTGTTTCCAGCTTCTCCGGCAGGTGGTTCTGGTACGTCTGAGAGGTGGTTCCGCCATGGCTGGCAGGTGATCCCGGACTGTCCCCCAGGTGGTTCTGGCATAGCCAGCAGTTGATATTGGCCTGTCCGGCAGGTGGTTCCAGCGAGTCGAACAGGTGGCTCCGGCGTTCTTGGCAGGTGGTTCCGGTCTGTCCGGTAGCTGTTTCCGGCGTGTCTGGCACGTGCTTCCGGCACGTCTGAGAGGTGGTTCCGGCATGAGCGGCAGGTGATTCCGTAGTGTCCGCCAGGTGGTTCTGGCATACCCGGCAGGTGATTTTGGCGTGTCCGGCAGGTGTTTCTGGCGAGTCGAGCAGGTGGCTCCGGCATGCTCGGCAGGTGCTTCCGGCGTCTCCGGCACGTGGTTCTGGTGTGTCTGAGAGCTGGTTCCGGCATGTCCGGCAGATGATTCCGGAGTGTCCGCCAAGTGGTTCTGGCATACCCAGCAGGTGATTTTGGCGTGTCAGGAGGTGGTACCGGTGAGTCGAGCAGGTGGTTCAGGCGTGCTCGGCAGGTGGTTCAGGCGGTTCTGGCAGGTGGTATCCGTCTGTTTGGGGTGTGGTTCCAGCATCTCATGAACACGTTTCTGGCACGTCTGAGATGTGGTTCCAGCCGGCCCGACAGGTGTTTCCACAGTGTCCGCCAAGCGGTTCTGGCGTAGTTGGCAGGTGATTTTGGCATGACTGGCAGGTGGTTCCAGCAAGCCCGGCAGGTGATTCCGAAGTGTTCCCCAACTGGTTGTGGCGTAGCCGGCAGGTGATTTTTGCGTGTCCGGCAGGTGGTTCTGGCGAGTCGAGCAGGTGGTTCCGGCGTGCTCGGCAGGTGCTTCCGGGGTCATTGGCACGTGGTTCTGGCATATCTGAGAGGTGGTTCCGGCATGCCCGGCAGGTGATTCCGGAGTGTTCGCCAAGTGTTTCCGGCGTAGCAGGCAGGTGAGTTTGCATGTCCAGCGGTCGTTCCGGCGGGTCGAGCCGGTGGTTCCGGCGTGTCCGGCAGGTGGTTCCGGTCTGTCCGGCAGGTGGTTCTGTGGTGTCCGGCACGAGGTTCAGTCTGAGAGGCTGTGCCGGCATGCCCCTCATGTGATTCCGGCTTGTCCCCGAAATGGTGCTGGTGTAGCGGGCAGGTGATTTTGGCGTGTCCGGCAGGTGGTTCAGGCGAGTTGAGCAGGTGGTTGCGACGTGCTCGGCAGGTGCTTCCGGCGTCTCCGGCACGTGTTTCTGGCACATCTGACTGGTGGTTCCGGCATGCCCAAAAGTTGATTCCGGTCTGTCCGGTAGGTGGTTCCGGCGTGCACGGCACGTGGTTCTGGTACGTGTCAGAGGTGGTTGCGTATGCCCAACAGGTGATTCCGGACTGTCCGCCACGTGCTTCTGGCACGTCTGAGAGGTGGTTCCAACATGCCCGGCAGGTCATTTCAGAGAGTCGTCCAAGTGGTTCTGGCGTAGCCCGCAGGTGATTTTGGCGTGTCCGGCAGGTGGTTCCGCCGTGCTCGGCAGGTGGTTCAGGCATGGCCGTCACGTGGTTCCAGTCTGTCCAGGACGTGTTTCCAGCTTCTCCGGCAGGTGGTTCTGGTACGTCTGAGAGGTGGTTCCGCCATGGCTGGCAGGTGATCCCGGACTGTCCCCCAGGTGGTTCTGGCATAGCCAGCAGTTGATATTGGCCTGTCCGGCAGGTGGTTCCAGCGAGTCGAACAGGTGGCTCCGGCGTTCTTGGCAGGTGGTTCGGGTCTGTCCGGTAGGTGTTTCCAGCGTGTCTGGCACGTGCTTCCGGCACGCCTGCGCGGCAGGTGATTCCGTAGTGTCCGCCAGGTGGTTCTGGAATACCCGGCAGGTGATTTTGAGGTGTCCGGCAGGTGTTTCTGGCGAGTCGAGCAGGTTGCTCCGGCATGCTCAGCAGGTGCTTCCGGCGTCTCCGGCACGTGGTTCTGGTGTGTCTGAGAGCTGGTTCTGGCATGTCCGGGCCGGAGTGTCCGCCAAGTGGTTCTGGCATACCCGGCTGGTGATTTGGGCATGTCAGGTAGGTGATTCCGGCGAGCCAAGCAGGTGACTCCGGCGTGCTCGGCAGGTTGTTCAGACGGGTCTGGCTGGTGTTTTCCGTCTGTTCGGGGTGTGGTTCCAGCATCTCATGCACATGGTTCTGGCACGTCTGAGATGTGGTTCCGGCCGGCCCGACAGGTGTTTCCACAGTGTCCGCCAAGTGGTACTGGCGTAGTTGGCAGGTGATTTTTGCGTGTCCGGCAGGTGGTTCTGGCGAGTCGAGCAGGTGGTTCCGGCGTGCTCGGCAGGTGCTTCCGGGGTCATTGGCACGTGGTTCTGGCATATCTGAGAGGTGGTTCCGGCATGCCCGGCAGGTGATTCCGGAGTGTTCGCCAAGTGTTTCCGGCGTAGCCGGCAGGTGATTTTGCATGTCCAGCGGTCGTTCCGGCGGGTCGAGCCGGTGGTTCCGGCGTGTCCGGCAGGTGGTTCCGGTCTGTCCGGCAGGTGGTTCTGTGGTGTCCGGCACGAGGTTCAGTCTGAGAGGCTGTGCCAGCATGCCCCTCACGTGATTCCGGCTTGTCCCCGAAGTGGTGCTGGTGTAGCGGGCAGGTGATTTTGGCGTGTCCGGCAGGTGGTTCAGGCGAGTTGAGCAGGTGGTTGCGACGTGCTCGGCAGGTGCTTCCGGCGTCTCCGGCACGTGTTTCTGGCACATCTGACTGGTGGTTCCGGCATGCCCAAAAGTTGATTCCGGTCTGTCCGGTAGGTGGTTCCGGCGTGCACGGCACGTGGTTCTGGTACGTGTCAGAGGTGGTTGCGTATGCCCAACAGGTGATTCCGGACTGTCCGCCACGTGCTTCTGGCACGTCTGAGAGGTGGTTCCAACATGCCCGGCAGGTCATTTCGGAGAGTCGTCCAAGTGGTTCTGGCGTAGCCCGCAGGTGATTTTGGCGTGTCCGGCAGGTGGTTCCGCCGTGCTCGGCAGGTGGTTCAGGCATGGGCGTCACGTGGTTCCAGTCTGTCCAGGACGTGTTTCCAGCTTCTCCGGCAGGTGGTTCTGGTACGTCTGAGAGGTGGTTCCGCCGTGGCTGGCAGGTGATCCCGGACTGTCCCCCAGGTGCTTCTGGCATAGCCAGCAGTTGATATTGGCCTGTCCGGCAGGTGGTTCCAGCGAGTCGAACAGGTGGCTCCGGCGTTCTTGGCAGGTGGTTCCGGTCTGTCCGGTAGGTATTTCCGGCCTGCCTGGCACGTGCTTCCGGCACGTATGAGAGGTGGTTCCGGCATGCGCGGAAGGTGATTCCGTAGTGTCCGCCAGGTGGTTCTGGCATACCCGGCAGGTGATTTTGAGGTGTCCGGCAGGTGTTTCTGGCGAGTCGAGCAGGTGGCTCCGGCATGCTCGGCAGGTGCTTCCGGCGTCTCCGGCACGTGGTTCTGGTGTGTCTGAGAGCGGGTTCCGGCATGTCCGGCAGATGATTCCGGAGTGTCCGCCAAGTGGTTCTGTCATACCCAGCTGGTGATTTGGGCATGTCAGGTAGGTGCTCGGCAGGTTGTTCAGACGGGTCTGGCAGGTGTTTTCCGTCTGTTCGGGGTGTGGTTCCAGCATCTCATGCACATGATTCTGGCACGTCTGAGATGTGGTTCCGGCCGGCCCGACAGGTGTATCCACAGTTTCCGCCAAGTGGTACTGGCGTAGTTGGCAGGTGATTTTGGCATGACCGGCAGGTGGTTCCAGCAAGCCCGGCAGGTGATTCCGAACTGTTCCCCAACTGGTTGTGGCGTAGCCAGCAGGTGATTTTTGCGTGTCCGGCAGGTGGTTCTGGCGAGTCGAGCAGGTGGTTCCGGCGTGCTCGGCAGGTGCTTCCGGGGTCATTGGCACGTGGTTCTGGCATATCTGAGAGGTGGTTCCGGCATGCCCGGCAGGTGATTCCGGAGTGTTCGCCAAGTGTTTCCGGCGTAGCCGGCAGGTGAGTTTGCATCTCCAGCGGTCGTTCCGGCGGGTCGAGCCGGTGGTTCCGGCGTGTCCGGCAGGTGGTTCCGGTCTGTCCGGCAGGTGGTTCTGTGGTGTCCGGCACGAGGTTCAGTCTGAGAGGCTGTGCCGGCATGCCCCTCACGTGATTCCGGCTTGTCCCCGAAGTGGTGCTGGTGTAGCGGGCAGGTGATTTTGGCGTGTCCGGCAGGTGGTTCAGGCGAGTTGAGCAGGTGGTTGCGACGTGCTCGGCAGGTGCTTCCGGCGTCTCCGGCACGTGTTTCTGGCACATCTGACTGGTGGTTCCGGCATGCCCAAAAGTTGATTCCGGTCTGTCCGGTAGGTGGTTCCGGCGTGCACGGCACGTGGTTCTGGTACGTGTCAGAGGTGGTTGCGTATGCCCAACAGGTGATTCCGGACTGTCCGCCACGTGCTTCTGGCACGTCTGAGAGGTGGTTCCAACATGCCCGGCAGGTCATTTCGGAGAGTCGTCCAAGTGGTTCTGGCGTAGCCCGCAGGTGATGTTGGCGTGTCCGGCAGGTGGTTCCGCCGTGCTCGGCAGGTGGTTCAGGCATGGGCGTCACGTGGTTCCAGTCTGTCCAGGACGTGTTTCCAGGTTCTCCGGCAGGTGGTTCTGGTACGTCTGAGAGGTGGTTCCGCCATGGCTGGCAGGTGATCCCGGACTGTCCCCCAGGTGGTTCTGGCATAGCCAGCAGTTGATATTGGCCTGTCCGGCAGGTGGTTCCAGCGAGTCGAACAGGTGGCTCCGGCGTTCTTTGCACGTGGTTCCGGTCTGTCCGGTAGCTGTTTCCGGCGTGTCTGGCACGTGCTTCCGGCACGTCTGAGAGGTGGTTCCGGCATGAGCGGCAGGTGATTCCGTAGTGTCCGCCAGGTGGTTCTGGCATACCCGGCAGGTGATTTTGGCGTGTCCGGCAGGTGTTTCTGGCGAGTCGAGCAGGTGGCTCCGGCATGCTCGGCAGGTGCTTCCGGCGTCTCCGGCACGTGGTTCTGGTGTGTCTGAGAGCTGGTTCCGGCATGTCCGGCAGATGATTCCGGAGTGTCCGCCAAGTGGTTCTGGCATACCCAGCAGGTGATTTTGGCGTGTCAGGAGGTGGTACCGGTGAGTCGAGCAGGTGGTTCAGGCGTGCTCGGCAGGTGGTTCAGGCGGTTCTGGCAGGTGGTATCCGTCTGTTTGGGGTGTGGTTCCAGCATCTCATGAACAAGTTTCTGGCACGTCTGAGATGTGGTTCCAGCCGGCCCGACAGGTGTTTCCACAGTGTCCGCCAAGCGGTTCTGGCGTAGTTGGCAGGTGATTTTGGCATGACTGGCAGGTGGTTCCAGCAAGCCCGGCAGGTGATTCCGAAGTGTTCCCCAACTGGTTGTGGCGTAGCCGGCAGGTGATTTTTGCGTGTCCGGCAGGTGGTTCTGGCGAGTCGAGCAGGTGGTTCCGGCGTGCTCGGCAGGTGCTTCCGGGGTCATTGGCACGTGGTTCTGGCATATCTGAGAGGTGGTTCCGGCATGCCCGGCAGGTGATTCCGGAGTGTTCACCAAGTGTTTCCGGCGTAGCCGGCAGGTGAGTTTGCATGTCCAGCGGTCGTTCCGGCGGGTCGAGCCGGTGGTTCCGGCGTGTCCGGCAGGTGGTTCCGGTCTGTCCGGCAGGTGGTTCTGTGGTGTCCGGCACGAGGTTCAGTCTGAGAGGCTGTGCCGGCATGCTCCTCATGTGATTCCGGCTTGTCCCCGAAATGGTGCTGGTGTAGCGGGCAGGTGATTTTGGCGTGTCCGGCAGCTGGTTCAGGCGAGTTGAGCAGGTGGTTGCGACGTGCTCGGCACGTGCTTCCGGCGTCTCCGGCACGTGTTTCTGGCACATCTGACTGGTGGTTCCGGCATGCCCAAAAGTTGATTCCGGTCTGTCCGGTAGGTGGTTCCGGCGTGCACGGCACGTGGTTCTGGTACGTGTCAGAGGTGGTTGCGTATGCCCAACAGGTGATTCCGGACTGTCCGCCCCGTGCTTCTGGCACGTCTGAGAGGTGGTTCCAACATGCCCGGCAGGTCATTTCAGAGAGTCGTCCAAGTGGTTCTGGCGTAGCCCGCAGGTGATTTTGGCGTGTCCGGCAGGTGGTTCCGCCGTGCTCGGCAGGTGGTTCAGGCATGGCCGTCACGTGGTTCCAGTCTGTCCAGGACGTGTTTCCAGCTTCTCCGGCAGGTGGTTCTGGTACGTCTGAGAGGTGGTTCCGCCATGGCTGGCAGGTGATCCCGGACTGTCCCCCAGGTGGTTCTGGCATAGCCAGCAGTTGATATTGGCCTGTCCGGCAGGTGGTTCCAGCGAGTCGAACAGGTGGCTCCGGCGTTCTTGGCAGGTGGTTCCGGTCTGTCCGGTAGGTGTTTCCGGCGTGTCTGGCACGTGCTTCCGGCATGCGCGGCATGTGATTCCGTAGTGTCCGCCAGGTGGTTCTGGAATACCCGGCAGGTGATTTTGAGGTGTCCAGCAGGTGTTTCTGGCGAGTCGAGCAGGTTGCTCCGGCATGATCAGCAGGTGCTTCCGGCGTCTCCGGCACGTGGTTCTGGTGTGTCTGAGAGCTGGTTCTGGCATGTCCGGCAGATGATTCCGGAGTGTCCGCAAAGTGGTTCTGGCATACCTGGCTGGTGATTTGGGCATGTCAGGTAGGTGATTCCGGCGAGTCGAGCAGGTGGCTCCGGCGTGCTCGGCAGGTTGTTCAGACGGGTCTGGCTGGTGTTTTCCGTCTGTTCGGGGTGTGGTTCCAGCATCTCATGCACATGGTTCTGGCACGTCTGAGATGTGGTTCCGGCCGGCCCGACAGGTGTTTCCACAGTGTCCGCCAAGTGGTACTGGCGTAGTTGGCAGGTGATTTTTGCGTGTCCGGCAGGTGGTTCTGGCGAGTCGAGCAGGTGGTTCCGGCGTGCTCGGCAGGTGCTTCCGGGGTCATTGGCACGTGGTTCTGGCATATCTGAGAGGTGGTTCCGGCATGCCCGGCAGGTGATTCCGGAGTGTTCGCCAAGTGTTTCCGGCGTAGCCGGCAGGTGAGTTTGCATGTCCAGCGGTCGTTCCGGCGGGTCGAGCCGGTGGTTCCGGCGTGTCCGGCAGGTGGTTCCGGTCTGTCCGGCAGGTGGTTCTGTGGTGTCCGGCACGAGGTTCAGTCTGAGAGGCTGTGCCGGCATGCCCCTCACGTGATTCCGGCTTGTCCCCGAAGTGGTGCTGGTGTAGCGGTCAGGTGATTTTGGCGTGTCCGGCAGGTGGTTCAGGCGAGTTGAGCAGGTGGTTCCAACGTGCTTGGCAGGTGCTTCCGGCGTCTCCGGCACGTGTTTCTGGCACATCTGACAGGTGGTTCCGGCATGCCCGAAAGGTGATTCCGGTCTGTCCGGTAGGTGGTTCCAGCCTGCACGGCATGTGGTTCTGGTACGTCTCAGAGGTGGTTGCGCACGCCCAACAGGTGATTCCGGACTGTCCGCCACATGGTTCTGGCACGTCTGAGAGGTGGTTCCGGCATGCCCGGCAGGTCATCCCAGAGAGTCCTCCAAGTGGTTCTGGCATAACACGCAGGTGATTTTGGCGTGTCTGGCAGGTTGTTCCGTTGTGCTTGGCAGGTGGTTCAGGCTTGGCCGGCAGGTGGTTCCAGACTGTCCAGGACGTGTTTCCAGCTTCTCCGGCAGGTGGTTCTGGTACGTCTGAGAGGTGGTTCTGCCATGGCTGGCAGGTGATTCCGGACCGTCCCCCAGGTGGTTCTGGCATAGCTAGCAGTTCACATTGGCCTGTCCGGCAGGTGGTTCCAGCGAGTCGAACAGGTGGCTCCGGCGTGCTCGGCAGGTGGTTCCGGTCTGTCCGGTAGGTGATTCCGGCGTGTCCGGCACGTGCTTCCGACACGTCTGAGAGGTGGTTCCGGCATGCGCGGCAGGTGATTTCGGAGTGTCCGCCAGGTGGTTCTGGCATACCCGGCAGGTGATTTTGGCGTGTCCGGCATGTGTTTCTGGCGAGTCGAGCAGGTGGCTCCGGCATGCTCGGCAGGTGCTTCCGGCGTCTCCGGCACTTGGTTCTGGTGTGTCTGAGAGCTGGTTCCGGCATGTCCGGCAGATGATTCCGGAGTGTCCGCCAAGTGGTTCTGTCATACCCAGCTGGTGATTTGGGCATGTCAGGTAGGTGCTCGGCAGGTTGTTCAGACGGGTCTGGCAGGTGTTTTCCGTCTGTTCGGGGTGTGGTTCCAGCATCTCATGCACATGGTTCTGGCACGTCTGAGATGTGGTTCCGGCCGGCCCGACAGGTGATTCCGGAGTGTTCGCCAAGTGTTTCCGGCGTAGCCGGCAGGTGAGTTTGCATGTCCAGCGGTCGTTCCGGCGGGTCGAGCCGGTGGTTACGGCGTGTCCGGCAGGTGGTTCCGGTCTGTCCGGCAGGTGGTTCTGTGGTGTCCGGCACGAGGTTCAGTCTGAGAGGCTGTGCCGGCATGCCCCTCACGTGATTCCGGCTTGTCCCCGAAGTGGTGCTGGTGTAGCGGGCAGGTGATTTTGGCGTGTCCGGCAGGTGGTTCAGGCGAGTTGAGCAGGTGGTTGCGACGTGCTCGGCAGGTGCTTCCGGCGTCTCCGGCACGTGTTTCTGGCACATCTGACTGGTGGTTCCGGCATGCCCAAAAGTTGATTCCGGTCTGTCCGGTAGGTGGTTCCGGCGTGCACGGCACGTGGTTCTGGTACGTGTCAGAGGTGGTTGCGTATGCCCAACAGGTGATTCCGGACTGTCCGTCACGTGCTTCTGGCACGTCTGAGAGGTGGTTACAACATGCCCGGCAGGTCATTTTGGAGAGTCGTCCAAGTGGTTCTGGCGTAGCCCGCAGGTGATTTTGGTGTGTCCGGCAGGTGGTTCCGCCGTGCTCGGCAGGTGGTTCAGGCATGGGCGTCACGTGCTTCCAGTCTGTCCAGGACGTGTTTCCAGCTTCTCCGGCAGGTGGTTCTGGTACGTCTGAGAGGTGGTTCCGCCTTGGCTGGCAGGTGATCCCGGACTGTCCCCCAGGTGGTTCTGGCATAGCCAGCAGTTGATATTGGCCTGTCCGGCAGGTGGTTCCAGCGAGTCGAACAGGTGGCTCCGGCGTGCTCGGCATGTGGTTCCGGTCTGTCCGGTAGGTGATTCCGGCGTGTCCGGCACGTGCTTCCGGCACGTCTTAGAGGTGGTTCTGGCATGAGCGACAGGTGATTAGGGAGTGTCCGCCAGGTGGTTCTGGCGTACCCGGCAGGTGATTTTGGCGTGTCCGGCAGGTGTTTCTGGCGAGTCGAGCAGGTGGCTCCGGCATGCTCGGCAGGTGCTTCCGGCGTCTCCGGCACTTGGTTCTGGTGTGTCTGAGAGCTGGTTCCGGCATGTCCGGCAGATGATTCCGGAGTGTCCGCCAAGTGGTTCTGGCATACCCAGCAGGTGATTTTGGCGTGTCAGGGAGGTGGTACCGGTGAGTCGAGCAGGTGGTTCCGGCGTGCTCGGCAGGTGGTTCAGGCGGTTCTGGCAGGTGGTCTCCGTCTGTTCGGGGTGTGGTTCCAGCATCTCATGAACACGTTTCTGGCACGTCTGAGATGTGGTTCCAGCCGGCCCGACAGGTGTTTCCGCAGTGTCCGCCAAGCGGTTCTGGCGTAGTTGGCAGGTGATTTTGGCATGACTGGCAGGTGGTTCCAGCAAGCCTGGCAGGTGATTCCAAAGTGTTCACCAACTGGTTGTGGCGTAGCCGGCAGGTGATTTTTGCGTGATCGGCAGGTGGTTCTGGCGAGTCGAGCAGGTGGTTCCGGCGTGCTCGGCTGGTGCTTCCGGGGTCATTGGCATGGGGTTCTGGCATGTCTGAGAGGTGGTTCCTGCATGCCCGGCAAGTGATTCCGGAGTGTTCGCCAAGTGCTTCTGGCATAGTCGGCAGGTGATTTTGGCATGTCCGGCAGGTGGTTCAGGCGAGTTGAGCAGGTGGTTCCAACGTGCTTGGCAGGTGCTTCCGGCGTCTCCGGCACGTGTTTCTGGCACATCTGACAGGTGGTTCCGGCATGCCCGAAAGGTGATTCCGGTCTGTCCGGTAGGTGGTTCCAGCCTGCACGGCATGTGGTTCTGGTACGTCTCAGAGGTGGTTGCGCATGCCCAACAGGTGATTCCGGACTGTCCGCCACATGGTTCTGGCACGTCTGAGAGTTGGTTGCGGCATGCCCGGCAGGTCATCCCAGAGAGTCCTCCAGGTGGTTCTGGCATAACACGCAGGTGATTTTGGCGTGTCTGGCAGGTTGTTCCGTTGTGCTTGGCAGGTGTTTCAGGCTTGGCCGGCAGGTGGTTCCAGACTGTCCAGGACGTGTTTAGAGCTTCTCCGGCAGGTGGTTCAGGTACGTCTGAGAGGTGGTTCCGCCATGGCTTGCAGGTGATTCCGGATCATCCCCCAGGTGGTTCTGGCATAGCTAGCAGTTCACATTGGCCTGTCCGGCAGGTGGTTCCAGCGAGTCGAACAGGTGGCTCCGGCGTGCTCGGCAGGTGGTTCCGGTCTGTCCGGTAGGTGATTCCGGCGTGTCCGGCACGTGCTTCCGACACGTCTGAGAGGTGGTTCCGGCATGCGCGGCAGGTGATTTCGGAGTGTCCGCCAGGTGCTTCTGGCATACCCGGCAGGTGATTTTGGCGTGTCCGGCAGGTGTTTCTGGCGAGTCGAGCAGGTGGCTCCGGCATGCTCGGCAGGTGCTTCCGGCGTCTCCGGCACGTGGTTCTGGTGTGTCTGAGAGCTGGTTCCGGCATGTCCGGCAGATGATTCCGGAGTGTCCGCCAAGTGGTTCTGTCATACCCAGCTGGTGATTTGGGCATGTCAGGTAGGTGCTCGGCAGGTTGTTCAGACGGGTCTGGCAGGTGTTTTCCGTCTGTTCGGGTTGTGGTTCCAGCATCTCATGCACATGGTTCTGGCACGTCTGAGATGAGGTTCCGGCCGGCCCGACAGGTGTTTCCACAGTGTCCGCCAAGTGGTACTGGCGTAGTTGGCAGGTGATTTTGGCATGACCGGCAGGTGGTTACAGCAAGCCCGGCAGGTGATACCGAAGTGTTCCCCAACTGGTTGTGGCGTTGCCGGCAGGTGAGTTTTGCGTGTCCGGCAGGTGGTTCCAGCGAGTCGAACAGGTGGCTCCGGCGTTCTTGGCAGGTGGTTCCGGTCTGTCCGGTAGGTTTTTCCGGCGTGTCTTGCACGTGCTTCCGGCATGCGCGGCAGGTGATTCCGTAGTGTCCGCCAGGTGGTTCTGGAATACCCGGCAGGTGATTTTGAGGTGTGCGGCAGGTGTTTCTGGCGAGTCGAGCAGGTGGTTCCGGCGTGCTCGGCAGGTGCTTCCGGGGTCATTGGCACGTGGTTCTGGCATATCTGAGAGGTGGTTCCGGCATGCCCGGCAGGTGATTCCGGAGTGTTCGCCAAGTGTTTCCGGCGTAGCCGGCAGGTGAGTTTGCATGTCCAGCGGTCGTTCCGGCGGGTCGAGCCGGTGGTTCCGGCGTGTCCGGCAGGTGGTTCCGGTCTGTCCGGCAGGTGGTTCTGTGGTGTCCGGCACGAGGTTCAGTCTGAGAGGCTGTGCCGGCATGCCCCTCACGTGATTCCGGCTTGTCCCCGAAGTGGTGCTGGTGTAGCGGGCAGGTGATTTTGGGGTGTCCGGAAGGTGGTTCAGGCGAGTGGAGCAGGTGGTTGCGACGTGCTCGGCAGGTGCTTCCGGCGTCACCGGCACGTGTTTCTGGCACATCTGACTGGTGGTTCCGGCATGCCCAAAAGTTGATTCCGGTCTGTCCGGTACGTGGTTCCGGCGTGCACGGCACGTGGTTCTGGTACGTGTCAGAGGTGGTTGCGTATGCCCAACAGGTGATTCCGGACTGTCCGCCACGTGCTTCTGGCACGTCTGAGAGGTGGTTCCAACATGCCCGGCAGGTCATTTTGGAGAGTCGTCCAAGTGGTTCTGGCATAGCCCACAGGTGATTTTGGCGTGTCCGGCAGGTGGTTCCGCCGTGCTCGGCAGGTGGTTCAGGCATGGGCGTCACGTGGTTCCAGTCTGTCCAGGACGTGTTTCCAGCTTCTCCGGCAGGTGGTTCTGGTACGTCTGAGAGGTGGTTCCGCCTTGGCTGGCAGGTGATCCCGGACTGTCCCCCAGGTGGTTCTGGCATAGCCAGCAGTTGATATTGGCCTGTCCGGCAGGTGGTTCCAGCGAGTCGAACAGGTGGCTCCGGCGTGCTCGGCAGGTGGTTCCGGTCTGTCCGGTAGGTGATTCCGGCGTGTCCGGCACGTGCTTCCGGCACGTCTTAGAGGTGGTTCTGGCATGAGCGACAGGTGATTAGGGAGTGTCCGCCAGGTGGTTCTCGCGTACCCGGCAGGTGATTTTGGCGTGTCCGGCAGGTGATTCTGGCGAGTCGAGCAGGTGGCTCCGGCATGCTCGGCAGGTGCTTCCGGCGTCTCCGGCACTTGGTTCTGGTGTGTCTGAGAGCGGGTTCCGGCATGTCCGGCAGATGATTCCGGAGTGTCCGCCAAGTGGTTCTGGCATACCCAGCAGGTGATTTTGGCGTGTCAGGGAGGTGGTACCGGTGAGTCGAGCAGGTGGTTCCGGCGTGCTCGGCAGGTGGTTCAGGCGGTTCTGGCAGGTGGTATCCGTCTGTTCGGGGTGTGGTTCCAGCATCTCATGAACACGTTTCTGGCACGTCTGAGATGTGGTTCCAGCCGGCCCGACAGGTGTTTCCGCAGTGTCCGCCAAGCGGTTCTGGCGTAGTTGGCAGGTGATTTTGGCATGACTGGCAGGTGGTTCCAGCAAGCCTGGCAGGTGATTCCAAAGTGTTCACCAACTGGTTGTGGCGTAGCCGGCAGGTGATTTTTGCGTGATCGGCAGGTGGTTCTGGCGAGTCGAGCAGGTGGTTCCGGCGTGCTCGGCTGGTGCTTCCGGGGTCATTGGCACGGGGTTCTGGCATGTCTGAGAGGTGGTTCCTGCATGCCCGGCAAGTGATTCCGGAGTGTTCGCCAAGTGGTTCTGGCGTAGTCGGCAGGTGATTTTGGCATGTCCGGCAGGTGGTTCAGGCGAGTTGAGCAGGTGGTTCCAACGTGCTTGGCAGGTGCTTCCGGCGTCTCCGGCACGTGTTTCTGGCACATCTGACAGGTGGTTCCGGCATGCCCGAAAGGTGATTCCGGTCTGTCCGGTAGGTGGTTCCAGCCTGCACGGCATGTGGTTCTGGTACGTCTCAGAGGTGGTTGCGCACGCCCAACAGGTGATTCCGGACTGTCCGCCACATGGTTCTGGCACGTCTGAGAGGTGGTTCCGGCATGCCCGGCAGGTCATCCCAGAGAGTCCTCCAAGTGGTTCTGGCATAACACGCAGGTGATTTTGGCGTGTCTGGCAGGTTGTTCCGTTGTGCTTGGCAGGTGGTTCAGGCTTGGCCGGCAGGTGGTTCCAGACTGCCCAGGACGTGTTTCCAGCTTCTCCGGCAGGTGGTTCTGGTACGTCTGAGAGGTGGTTCCGCCATGGCTGGCAGGTGATTCCGGACCGTCCCCCAGGTGGTTCTGGCATAGCCAGCAGTTGATATTGGCCTGTCCGGCAGGTGGTTCCAGCGAGTCGAACAGGTGGCTCCGGCGTGCTCGGCAGGTGGTTCCGGTCTGTCCGGTAGGTGATTCCGGCGTGTCCGGCACGTGCTTCCGGAACGTCTGAGAGGTGGTTCCGGCATTCGAGACAGGTGATTTCGGAGTGTCCGCCAGGTGGTTCTGGCGTACCCGGCAGGTGATTTTGGCGTGTCCGGCAGGTGTTTCTGGCGAGTCGAGCAGGTGGCTCCGGCATGCTCGGCAGGTGCTTCCGGCGTCTCCGGCACGTGGTTCTGGTGTGTCTGAGAGCTGGTTCCGGCATGTCCGGCAGATGATTCCGGAGTGTCCGCCAAGTGGTTCTGGCATACCCGGCTGGTGATTTGGGCATGTCAGGTAGGTGGTTCCGGCGAGTCGAGCAGGTGGCTCCAGCGTGCTCGGCAGGTTGTTCAGACGGGTCTGGCAGGTGTTTTCCGTCTGTTCGTGGTGTGGTTCCAGCATCTCATGCACATGGTTCTGGCACGTCTGAGATGTGGTTCCGGCCGGCCGACTGGTGTTTCCACAGTGTCCGCCAAGTGGTACTGGCGTAGTTGGCAGGTGATTTTGGCATGACCGGGAGGTGGTTCCAGCAAGCCCGGCAGGTGATTCCGAAGTGTTCCCCAACTGGTTGTGGCGTAGCCGGCAGGTGATTTTTGCGTGTCCGACAGGTGGTTCTGGCGAGTCGAACAGGTGGTTCCGGCGTGCTTGGCAGGTGCTTCCGGGGTCATTGGCACGTGGTTCTGGCATATCTGAGAGGTGGTTCCGGCATGCCCGGCAGGTGATTCCGGAGTGTTCGCCAAGTGTTTCTGGCGTAGCCGGCAGGTGAGTTTGCATGTCCAGCGGTCGTTCCGGCGGGTCGAGCCGGTGGTTCCGGCGTGTCCGGCAGGTGGTTCCGGTCTGTCCGGCAGGTGGTTCTGTGGTGTCCGGCACGAGGTTCAGTCTGAGAGGCTGTGCCGGCATGCCCCTCACGTGATTCCGGCTTGTCCCCGAAGTGGTGCTGGTGTAGCGGGCAGGTGATTTTGGCGTGTCCGGCAGGTGGTTCAGGCGAGTTGAGCAGGTGGTTGCGACGTGCTCGGCAGGTGCTTCCGGCGTCTCCGGCACGGGTTTCTGGCACATCTGACTGGTGGTTCCGGCATGCCCAAAAGTTGATTCCGGTCTGTCCGGTAGGTGGTTCCGGCGTGCTCGGCAGGTGGTTCAGGCATGGGCGTCACGTGGTTCCAGTCTGTCCAGGACGTGTTTCCAGCTTCTCCGGCAGGTGGTTCTGGTACGTCTGAGAGGTGGTTCTGCCATGGCTGGCAGGTGATCCCGGACTGTCCCCCAGGTGGTTCTGGCATAGCCAGCAGTTGATATTGGCCTGTCCGGCAGGTGGTTCCAGCGAGTCGAACAGGTGGCTCCGGCGTTCTTGGCAGGTGGTTCCGGGCTGTCCGGTAGGCGTTTCCGGCGTGTCTGGCACGTGCTTCCGGCATGCGCGGCAGGTGATTCTGTAGTGTCCGCCAGGTGGTTCTGGCGTACCCGGCAGGTGATTTTGGCGTGTCCGGCAGGTGTTTCTGGCGAGTCGAGCAGGTGGCTCCGGCATGCTCGGCAGGTGCTTCCGGCATCTCCGGCACGTGGTTCTGGTGTGTCTGAGCGCTCGTTCTGGCATGTCCGGCAGATGATTCCGGAGTGTCCGCCAAGTGGTTCTGGCATACCCGGCTCGTGATTTGGGCATGTCAGGTAGGTGATTCCGGCGAGTCGAGCAGGTGGCTCCGGCGTGCTCGGCAGGTTTTTCAGACGTGTCTGGCTGGTGTTATCCGTCTGTTCGGGGTGTGGTTCCAGCATCTCATGCACATGGTTCTGGCACGTCTGAGATGTGGTTCCGGCCGGCCCGACAGGTGTTTCCACAGTGTCCGCCAAGTGGTACTGGCGTAGTTGGCAGGTGATTTTGGCATGACCGGCAGGTGGTTCCAGCAAGCCCGGCAGGTGATTCCGAAGTGTTCCCCAACTGGTTGTGGCGTAGCCGGCAGCTGATTTTTGCGTGTCCGGCAGGTGGTTCTGGCGAGTCGAGCAGGTGGTTCCGGCGTGCTCGGCAGGTGCTTCCGGGGTCATTGGCACGTGGTTCTGGCATATCTGAGAGGTGGTTCCGGCATGCCCGGCAGGTGATTCCGGAGTGTTCGCCAAGTGTTTCCGGCGTAGCCGGCAGGTGAGTTTGCATGTCCAGCGGTCGTTCCGGCGGGTCGAGCCGGTGGTTCCGGCGTGTCTGGCAGGTGGTTCCGGTCTGTCCGGCAGGTGGTTCTGTGGTGTCCGGCACGAGGTTCAGTCTGAGAGGCTGTGCCGGCATGCCCCTCACGTGATTCCGGCTTGTCCCCGAAGTGGTGCTGGTGTAGCGGGCAGGTGATTTTGGGGTGTCCGGCAGGTGGTTCAGGCGAGTGGAGCAGGTGGTTGCGACGTGCTCGGCAGGTGCTTCCGGCGTCTCCGGCACGTGTTTCTGGCACATCTGACTGGTGGTTCCGGCATGCCCAAAAGTTGATTCCGGTCTGTCCGGTAGGTGGTTCCGGCGTGCACGGCACGTGGTTCTGGTACGTGTCAGAGGTGGTTGCGTATGCCCAACAGGTGATTCCGGACTGTCCGCCACGTGCTTCTGGCACGTCTGAGAGGTGGTTCCAACATGCCCGGCAGGTCATTTCGGAGAGTCGTCCAAGTGGTTCTGGCATAGCCCACAGGTGATTTTGGCGTGTCCGGCAGGTGGTTCCGCCGTGCTCGGCAGGTGGTTCAGGCATGGGCGTCACGTGGTTCCAGTCTGTCCAGGACGTGTTTCCAGCTTCTCCGGCAGGTGGTTCTGGTACGTCTGAGAGGTGGTTCCGCCTTGGCTGGCAGGTGATCCCGGACTGTCCCCCAGGTGGTTCTGGCATAGCCAGCAGTTGATATTGGCCTGTCCGGCAGGTGGTTCCAGCGAGTCGAACAGGTGGCTCCGGCGTGCTCGGCAGGTGGTTCCGGTCTGTCCGGTAGGTGATTCCGGCGTGTCCGGCACGTGCTTCCAGCACGTCTTAGAGGTGGTTCTGGCATGAGCGACAGGTGATTAGGGAGTGTCCGCCAGGTGGTTCTCGCGTACCCGGCAGGTGATTTTGGCGTGTCCGGCAGGTGATTCTGGCGAGTCGAGCAGGTGGCTCCGGCATGCTCGGCAGGTGCTTCCGGCGTCTCCGGCACTTGGTTCTGGTGTGTCTGAGAGCGGGTTCCGGCATGTCCGGCAGATGATTCCGGAGTGTCCGCCAAGTGGTTCTGGCATACCCAGCAGGTGATTTTGGCGTGTCAGGGAGGTGGTACCGGTGAGTCGAGCAGGTGGTTCCGGCGTGCTCGGCAGGTGGTTCAGGCGGTTCTGGCAGGTGGTATCCGTCTGTTCGGGGTGTGGTTCCAGCATCTCATGAACACGTTTCTGGCACGTCTGAGATGTGGTTCCAGCCGGCCCGACAGGTGTTTCCGCAGTGTCCGCCAAGCGGTTCTGGCGTAGTTGGCAGGTGATTTTGGCATGACTGGCAGGTGGTTCCAGCAAGCCTGGCAGGTGATTCCAAAGTGTTCACCAACTGGTTGTGGCGTAGCCGGCAGGTGATTTTTGCGTGATCGGCAGGTGGTTCTGGCGAGTCGAGCAGGTGGTTCCGGCGTGCTCGGCTGGTGCTTCCGGGGTCATTGGCACGGGGTTCTGGCATGTCTGAGAGGTGGTTCCTGCATGCCCGGCAAGTGATTCCGGAGTGTTCGCCAAGTGGTTCTGGCGTAGTCGGCAGGTGATTTTGGCATGTCCGGCAGGTGGTTCAGGCGAGTTGAGCAGGTGGTTCCAACGTGCTTGGCAGGTGCTTCCGGCGTCTCCGGCACGTGTTTCTGGCACATCTGACAGGTGGTTCCGGCATGCCCGAAAGGTGATTCCGGTCTGTCCGGTAGGTGGTTCCAGCCTGCACGGCATGTGGTTCTGGTACGTCTCAGAGGTGGTTGCGCACGCCCAACAGGTGATTCCGGACTGTCCGCCACATGGTTCTGGCACGTCTGAGAGGTGGTTCCGGCATGCCCGGCAGGTCATCCCAGAGAGTCCTCCAAGTGGTTCTGGCATAACACGCAGGTGATTTTGGCGTGTCTGGCAGGTTGTTCCGTTGTGCTTGGCAGGTGGTTCAGGCTTGGCCGGCAGGTGGTTCCAGACTGCCCAGGACGTGTTTCCAGCTTCTCCGGCAGGTGGTTCTGGTACGTCTGAGAGGTGGTTCCGCCATGGCTGGCAGGTGATTCCGGACCGTCCCCCAGGTGGTTCTGGCATAGCCAGCAGTTGATATTGGCCTGTCCGGCAGGTGGTTCCAGCGAGTCGAACAGGTGGCTCCGGCGTGCTCGGCAGGTGGTTCCGGTCTGTCCGGTAGGTGATTCCGGCGTGTCCGGCACGTGCTTCCGGAACGTCTGAGAGGTGGTTCCGGCATTCGAGACAGGTGATTTCGGAGTGTCCGCCAGGTGGTTCTGGCGTACCCGGCAGGTGATTTTGGCGTGTCCGGCAGGTGTTTCTGGCGAGTCGAGCAGGTGGCTCCGGCATGCTCGGCAGGTGCTTCCGGCGTCTCCGGCACGTGGTTCTGGTGTGTCTGAGAGCTGGTTCCGGCATGTCCGGCAGATGATTCCGGAGTGTCCGCCAAGTGGTTCTGGCATACCCGGCTGGTGATTTGGGCATGTCAGGTAGGTGGTTCCGGCGAGTCGAGCAGGTGGCTCCAGCGTGCTCGGCAGGTTGTTCAGACGGGTCTGGCAGGTGTTTTCCGTCTGTTCGGGGTGTGGTTCCAGCATCTCATGCACATGGTTCTGGCACGTCTGAGATGTGGTTCCGGCCGGCCGACTGGTGTTTCCACAGTGTCCGCCAAGTGGTACTGGCGTAGTTGGCAGGTGATTTTGGCATGACCGGGAGGTGGTTCCAGCAAGCCCGGCAGGTGATTCCGAAGTGTTCCCCAACTGGTTGTGGCGTAGCCGGCAGGTGATTTTTGCGTGTCCGACAGGTGGTTCTGGCGAGTCGAACAGGTGGTTCCGGCGTGCTTGGCAGGTGCTTCCGGGGTCATTGGCACGTGGTTCTGGCATATCTGAGAGGTGGTTCCGGCATGCCCGGCAGGTGATTCCGGAGTGTTCGCCAAGTGTTTCCGGCGTAGCCGGCAGGTGAGTTTGCATGTCCAGCGGTCGTTCCGGCGGGTCGAGCCGGTGGTTCCGGCGTGTCCGGCAGGTGGTTCCGGTCTGTCCGGCAGGTGGTTCTGTGGTGTCCGGCACGAGGTTCAGTCTGAGAGGCTGTGCCGGCATGCCCCTCACGTGATTCCGGCTTGTCCCCGAAGTGGTGCTGGTGTAGCGGGCAGGTGATTTTGGCGTGTCCGGCAGGTGGTTCAGGCGAGTTGAGCAGGCGGTTGCGACGTGCTCGGCAGGTGCTTCCGGCGTCTCCGGCACGTGTTTCTGGCACATCTGACTGGTGGTTCCGGCATGCCCAAAAGTTGATTCCGGTCTGTGCGGTAGGTGGTTCCGGCGTGCACGGCACGTGGTTCTGGTACGTGTCAGAGGTGGTTGCGTATGCCCAACAGGTGATTCCGGACTGTCCGCCACGTGCTTCTGGCACGTCTGAGAGGTGGTTCCAACATGCCCGGCAGGTCATTTTGGAGAGTCGTCCAAGTGGTTCTGGCGTAGCCCACAGGTGATTTTGGCGTGTCCGGCAGGCGGTTCCGCCGTGCTCGGCAGGTGGTTCAGGCATGGGCGTCACGTGGTTCCAGTCTGTCCAGGACGTGTTTCCAGCTTCTCCGGCAGGTGGTTCTGGTACGTCTGAGAGGTGGTTCTGCCATGGCTGGCAGGTGATCCCGGACTGTCCCCCAGGTGGTTCTGGCATAGCCAGCAGTTGATATTGGCCTGTCCGGCAGGTGGTTCCAGCGAGTCGAACAGGTGGCTCCGGCGTTCTTGGCAGGTGGTTCCGGTCTGTCCGGTAGGCGTTTCCGGCGTGTCTGGCACGTGCTGCCGGCATGCGCGGCAGGTGATTCCGTAGTGTCCGCCAGGTGGTTCTGGCGTACCCGGCAGGTGATTTTGGCGTGTCCGGCAGGTGTTTCTGGCGAGTCGAGCAGGTGGTTCCGGCGTGCTCGGCTGGTGCTTCCTGGGTCATTGGCACGGGGTTCTGGTATGTCTGAGAGGTGGTTCCTGCATGCCCGGCAAGTGATTCCGGAGTGTTCGCCAAGTGGTTCTGGCATAGTCGGCAGGTGATTTTGGCATGTCCGGCAGGTGGTTCAGGCGAGTTGAGCAGGTGGTTCCAACGTGCTTGGCAGGTGCTTCCGGCGTCTCCGGCACGTGTTTCTGGCACATCTGACAGGTGGTTCCGGCATGCCCGAAAGGTGATTCCGGTCTGTCCGGTAGGTGGTTCCAGCCTGCATGGCATGTGGTTCTGGTACGTCTCAGAGGTGGTTGCGCATGCCCAACAGGTGATTCCGGACTGTCCGCCACATGGTTCTGGCACGTCTGAGAGGTGGTTCCGGCATGCCCGGCAGGTCATCCCAGAGAGTCCTCCAAGTGGTTCTGGCATAACACGCAGGTGATTCTGGCGTGTCTGGCAGGTTGTTCCGTTGTGCTTGTCAGGTGGTTCAGGCTTGGCCGGCAGGTGGTTCCTGACTGCCCAGGACGTGTTTCCAGCTTCTCCGGCAGGTGGTTCTGGTACGTCTGAGAGGTGGTTCCGCCATGGCTGGCAGGTGATTCCGGACCGTCCCCCAGGTGGTTCTGGCATAGCCAGCAGTTGATATTGGCCTGTCCGGCAGGTGGTTCCAGCGAGTCGAACAGGTGGCTCCGGCGTGCTCGGCAGGTGGTTCCGGTCTGTCCGGTAGGTCATTCCGGCGTGTCCGGCACGTGCTTCCGGCACGTCTTAGAGGTGGTTCCGGCATGCGCGACAGGTGATTTCGGAGTGTCCGCGAGGTGGTCTGGCGTACCCGGCAGGTGATTTTGGCGTGTCCGGCAGGTGTTTCTAGCGAGTCGAGCAGATGGCTCCGGCATGCTCGGCAGGTGCTTCCGCCGTCTCCGGCACGTGGTTCTGGTGTATCTGAGAGATGGTTCCGGCATGTCCGGCAGATGATTCCGGAGTGTCCGCCAAGTGGTTCTGGCATACCCGGCTGGTGATTTGGGCATGTCAGGTAGGTGGTTCCGGCGAGTCGAGCAGGTGGCTCCGGCGTGCTCGGCAGGTTGTTCAGACGGTTCTGGCAGGTGTTTTCCGTCTGTTCGGTGTGTGGTTCCAGCATCTCATGCACACGTTTCTGGCACGTCTGAGATGTGGTTCCAGCCGGTCCGACAGGTGTTTCCGCAGTGTCCGCCAAGCGGTTCTGGCGTAGTTGGCAGGTGATTTTGGCATGACCGGCAGGTGTTTCCAGCAAGCCCGGCAGGTGATTCCGAAGTGTTCCCCAACTGGTTGTGGCGTAGCCGGCAGGTGATTTTTGCGTGTCCGGCAGGTGGTCCTGGCGAGTCGAGCAGGTGGTTCCGGCGTGCTCGGCAGGTGCTTCCGGGGTCATTGGCACGTGGTTCTGGCATATCTGAGAGGTGGTTCCGGCATGCCCGGCAGGTGATTCCGGAGTGTTCGCCAAGTGTTTCCGGCGTAGCCGGCAGGTGAGTTTGCATGTCCAGCGGTCGTTCCGGCGGGTCGAGCCGGTGGTTCCGGCGTGTCCGGCAGGTGTTTCCGGTCTGTCCGGCAGGTGGTTCTGTGGTGTCCGGCACGAGGTTCAGTCTGAGAGGCTGTGCCGGCATGCCCCTCACGTGATTCCGGCTTGTCCCCGAAGTGGTGCTGGTGTAGCGGGCAGGTGATTTTGGCGTGTCCGGCAGGTGGTTCAGGCGAGTTGAGCAGGTGGTTACGACGTGCTCGGAAGGTGCTTCCGGCGTCTCCGGCACGTGTTTCTGGCACATCCGACTGGTGGTTCCGGCATGCCCAAAAGTTGATTCCGGTCTGTCCGGTAGGTGGTTCCGGCGTGCACGGCACGTGGTTCTGGTACGTGTCAGAGGTGGTTGCGTATGCCCAACAGGTGATTCCGGACTGTCCGCCACGTGCTTCTGGCACGTCTGAGAGGTGGTTCCAACATGACCGGCAGGTCATTTCGGAGAGTCGTCCAAGTGGTTCTGGCATAGCCCGCAGGTGATTTTGGCGTGTCCGGCAGGTGGTTCCGCCGTGCTCGGCAGGTGTTTCAGGCATGGGCGTCACGTGGTACCAGTCTGTCCAGGACGTGTTTCCAGCTTCTCTGGCAGGTGGTTCTGGTACGTCTGAGAGGTGGTTCCGCCATGGCTGGCAGGTGATCCCGGACTGTCCCCCAGGTGGTTCTGGCATAGCCAGCAGTTGATATTGGCCTGTCCGGCAGGTGGTTCCAGCGAGTCGAACAGGTGGCTCCGGCGTGCTCGGCAGGTGGTTCCAGTCGGTCCGCTAGGTGATTCCGGCGTGTCCGGCACGTGCTTCCGGCACGTCTCAGAGGTGGTTCCGGCATGCGCGACAGGTGATTTCGGAGTGTCCGCCAGGTGGTTCTGGCGTACCCGGCAGGTGATTTTGGCGTGTCCGGCATGTGTTTCTGGCGAGTCGAGCAGGTGGCTCCGGCGTGATCGGCAGGTTGTTCAGACGTGTCTGGCAGGTGTTTTCCGTCTGTTCGGGGTGTGGTTCCAGCATCTCATGCACATGGTTCTGGCACGTCTGAGATGTGGTTCCGGCCGGCCCGACAGGTGTTTCCACAGTGTCCGCCAAGTGGTACTGGCGTAGTTGGCAGGTGATTTTGGCATGACCGGCAGGTGGTTCCAGCAAGCCTGGCAGGTGATTCCAAAGTGTTCACCAACTGGTTGTGGCGTAGCCGGCAGGTGATTTTTGCGTGATCGGCAGGTGGTTCTGGCGAGTCGAGCAGGTGGTTCCGGCGTGCTCGGCTGGTGCTTCCGGGGTCATTGGCACGGGGTTCTGGCATGTCTGAGAGGTGGTTCCTGCATGCCCGGCCAGTGATTCCGGAGTGTTCGCCAAGTGGTTCTGGCATAGTCGGCAGGTGATTTTGGCATGTCCGGCAGGTGGTTCAGGCGAGTTGAGCAGGTGGTTCCAACGTGCTTGGCAGGTGCTTCCGGCGTCTCCGGCACGTGTTTCTGGCACATCTGACAGGTGGTTCCGGCATGCCCGAAAGGTGATTCCGGTCTGTCCGGTAGGTGGTTCCAGCCTGCACGGCATGTGGTTCTGGTACGTCTCAGAGGTGGTTGCGCACGCCCAACAGGTGATTCCGGACTGTCCGCCACATGGTTCTGGCACGTCTGAGAGGTGGTTCCGGCATGCCCGGCAGGTCATCCCAGAGAGTCCTCCAAGTGGTTCTGGCATAACACGCAGGTGATTTTGGCGTGTCATGGCAGGTTGTTCCGTTGTGCTTGGCACGTGGTTCAGGCTTGGCCGGCAGGTGGTTCCAGACTGTCCAGGACGTGTTTCCAGCTTCTCCGGCAGGTGGTTCTGGTACGTCTGAGAGGTGGTTCCGCCATGGCTGGCAGGTGATTCCGGACCGTCCCCCAGGTGGTTCTGGCATAGCCAGCAGTTGATATTGGCCTGTCCGGCAGGTGGTTCCAGCGAGTCGAACAGGTGGCTCCGGCGTGCTCGGCAGGTGGTTCCGGTCTGTCCGGTAGGTGATTCCGGCATGTCCGGCACGTGCTTCCGGCACGTCTTAGAGGTGGTTCTGGCATGAGCGACAGGTGATTTCGGAGTGTCCGCCAGGTGGTTCTGGCGAACCCGGCAGGTGATTTTGGCGTGTCCGGCAGGTGTTTCTGGCGAGTCGAGCAGGTGGCTCCGGCATGCTCGGCAGGTGCTTCCGGCGTCTCCGGCACGTGGTTCTGGTGTGTCTGAGCGCTGGTTCCGGCATGTCCGGCAGATGATTCCGGAGTGTCCGCCAAGTGGTTCTGGCATACCCGGCTGGTGATTTGGGCATGTCAGGTAGGTGGTTCCGGCGAGTCGAGCAGGTGGCTCCGGCGTGATCGGCAGGTTGTTCAGACGGGTCTGGCAGGTGTTTTCCGTCTGTTCGGGGTGTGGTTCCAGCATCTCATGCACATGGTTCTGGCACGTCTGAGATGTGGTTCCGGCCGGCCCGACAGGTGTTTCCACAGTGTCCGCCAAGTGGTACTGGCGTAGTTGGCAGGTGATTTTGGCATGACCGGCAGGTGGTTCCAGCAAGCCCGGCAGGTGATTCCGAAGTGTTCCCCAACTGGTTGTGGCGTAGCCGGCAGGTGAGTTTTGCGTGTCCGGCCGGTGGTTCCAGCGAGTCGAACAGGTGGCTCCGGCGTTCTTGGCAGGTGGTTCCGGTCTGTCCGGTAGGTTTTTCCGGCGTGTCTGGCACGTGCTTGGGGCATGCGCGGCAGGTGATTCCGTAGTGTCCGCCAGGTGGTTCTGGAATACCCGGCAGGTGATTTTGAGGTGTCCGGCAGGTGTTTCTGGCGAGTCGAGCAGGTGGTTCCGGCGTGCTCGGCAGGTGCTTCCGGGGTCATTGGCACGTGGTTCTGGCATATCTGAGAGGTGGTTCCGGCATGCCCGAAAGGTGATTCCGGTCTGTCCGGTAGGTTGTTCCAGCCTGCATGGCATGTGGTTCTGGTACGTCTCAGAGGTGGTTGCGCACGCCCAACAGGTGATTCCGGACTGTCCGCCACATGGTTCTGGCACGTCTGAGAGGTGGTTCCGGCATGCCCGGCAGGTCATCCCAGAGAGTCCTCCAAGTGGTTCTGGCATAACACGCAGGTGATTTTGGCGTGTCATGGCAGGTTGTTCCGTTGTGCTTGGCACGTGGTTCAGGCTTGGCCGGCAGGTGGTTCCAGACTGTCCAGGACGTGTTTCCAGCTTCTCCGGCAGGTGGTTCTGGTACGTCTGAGAGGTGGTTCCGCCTGGCTGCAGGTGATTCCGGAGTGTTCGCCAGGTGTTTCCGGCGTAGCCGGAAGGTGAGTTTGCCTGTCCAGCGGTCGTTCCGGCGAGTCGAGCCGGTGGTTCCGGCGTGTTCGGCAGGTGGTTCCGGTCTGTCCGGCAGGTGATTCCGGCATGTCCGGCACGTGCTTCCGGCACGTCTTAGAGGTGGTTCTGGCATGAGCGACAGGTGATTTCGGAGTGTCCGCCAGTTGGTTCTGTGGTGTCCGGCACGAGGTTCAGTCTGAGAGGCTGTGCCGGCATGCCCCTCACGTGATTCCGGCTTGTCCCCGAAGTGGTGCTGGTGTAGCGGGCAGGTGATTTTGGCGTGTCCGGCAGGTGGTTCAGGCGAGTTGAGCAGGTGGTTGCGACGTGCTCGGCAGGTGCTTCCGGCGTCTCCGGCACGTGTTTCTGGCACATCTGACTGGTGGTTCCGGCATGCCCAAAAGTTGATTCCGGTCTGTCCGGTAGGTGGTTCCGGCGTGCACGGCACGTGGTTCTGGTACGTGTCAGAGGTGGTTGCGTATGCCCAACAGGTGATTCCGGACTGTCCGCCACGTGCTTCTGGCACGTCTGAGAGGTGGTTCCAACATGCCCGGCAGGTCATTTTGGAGAGTCGTCCAAGTGGTTCTGGCGTAGCCCGCAGGTGATTTTGGTGTGTCCGGCAGGTGGTTCCGCCGTGCTCGGCAGGTGGTTCAGGCATGGGCGTCACGTGGTTCCAGTCTGTCCAGGACGTGTTTCCAGCTTCTCCGGCAGGTGGTTCTGGTACGTCTGAGAGGTGGTTCCGCCTTGGCTGGCAGGTGATCCCGGACTGTCCCCCAGGTGGTTCTGGCATAGCCAGCAGTTGATATTGGCCTGTCCGGCAGGTGGTTCCAGCGAGGCGAACAGGTGGCTCCGGCGTTCTTGGCAGGTGGTTCCGGTCTGTCCGGTAGGTGTTTCCGGCGTGTCTGGCACGTGCTTCCGGCATGCGCGGCAGGTGATTCTGTAGTGTCCGCCAGGTGGTTCTGGCATACCCGGCAGGTGATTTTGGCGTGTCCGGCAGGTGTTTCTGGCGAGTCGAGCAGGTGGCTCCGGCATGCTCGGCAGGTGCTTCCGGTGTCTCCGTCACTTGGTTCTGGTGTGTCTGAGAGCTGGTTCCGGCATGTCGGGCAGATGATTCCGGAGTGTCCGCTAAGTGGTTCTGGCATACCCAGCAGGTGATTTTGGCGTGTCAGGGAGGTGGTACCGGTGAGTCGAGCAGGTGGTTCCGGCGTGCTCGGCAGGTGGTTCAGGCGGTTCTGGCAGGTGGTATCCGTCTGTTCAGGGTGTGGTTCCAGCATCTCATGAACACGTTTCTGGCACGTCTGAGATGTGGTTCCAGCCGGCCCGACAGGTGTTTCCGCAGTGTCCGCCAAGCGGTTCTGGCGTAGTTGGCAGGTGATTTTGGCATGACTGGCAGGTGGTTCCAGCAAGCCTGGCAGGTGATTCCAAAGTGTTCACCAAATGGTTGTGGCGGAGCCGGCAGGTGATTTTTGCGTGTCGGGCAGGTGGTTCTGGCGAGTCGAGCAGGTGGTTCCGGCGTGCTCGGCTGGTGCTTCCGGGGTCATTGGCACGGGGTTCTGGCATGTCTGAGAGGTGGTTCCTGCATGCCCGGCAAGTGATTCCGGAGTGTTCGCCAAGTGGTTCTGGCATAGTCGGCAGGTGATTTTGGCATGTCCGGCAGGTGGTTCAGGCGAGTTGAGCAGGTGGTTCCAACGTGCTTGGCAGGTGCTTCCGGCGTCTCCGGCACGTGTTTCTGGCACATCTGACAGGTGGTTCCGGCATGCCCGAAAGGTGATTCCGGTCTGTCCGGTAGGTGGTTCCAGCCTGCACGGCATGTGGTTCTGGTACGTCTCAGAGGTGGTTGCGCACGCCCAACAGGTGATTCCGGACTGTCCGCCACATGGTTCTGGCACGTCTGAGAGGTGGTTCCGGCATGCCCGGCAGGTCATCCCAGAGAGTCCTCCAAGTGGTTCTGGCATAACACGCAGGTGATTTTGGCGTGTCATGGCAGGTTGTTCCGTTGTGCTTGGCACGTGGTTCAGGCTTGGCCGGCAGGTGGTTCCAGACTGTCCAGGACGTGTTTCCAGCTTCTCCGGCAGGTGGTTCTGGTACGTCTGAGAGGTGGTTCCGCCATGGCTGGCAGGTGATTCCGGACCGTCCCCCAGGTGGTTCTGGCATAGCCAGCAGTTGATATTGGCCTGTCCGGCAGGTGGTTCCAGCGAGTCGAACAGGTGGCTCCGGCGTGCTCGGCAGGTGGTTCCGGTCTGTCCGGTAGGTGATTCCGGCATGTCCGGCACGTGCTTCCGGCACGTCTTAGAGGTGGTTCTGGCATGAGCGACAGGTGATTTCGGAGTGTCCGCGAGGTGGTTCTGGCGAACCCGGCAGGTGATTTTGGCGTGTCCGGCAGGTGTTTCTGGCGAGTCGAGCAGGTGGCTCCGGCATGCTCGGCAGGTGCTTCCGGCGTCTCCGGCACGTGGTTCTGGTGTGTCTGAGCGCTGGTTCCGGCATGTCCGGCAGATGATTCCGGAGTCTCCGCCAAGTGGTTCTGGCATACCCGGCTGGTGATTTGGGCATGTCAGGTAGGTGGTTCCGGCGAGTCGAGCAGGTGGCTCCGGCGTGCTCGGCAGGTTGTTCAGACGGGTCTGGCAGGTGTTTTCCGTCTGTTCGGGGTGTGGTTCCAGCATCTCATGCACATGGTTCTGGCACGTCTGAGATGTGGTTCCGGCCGGCCCGACAGGTGTTTCCACAGTGTCCGCCAAGTGGTACTGGCGTAGTTGGCAGGTGATTTTGGCATGACCGGCAGGTGGTTCCAGCAAGCCCGGCAGGTGATTCCGAAGTGTTCCCCAACTGGTTGTGGCGTAGCCGGCAGGTGAGTTTTGCGTGTCCGGCCGGTGGTTCCAGCGAGTCGAACAGGTGGCTCCGGCGTTCTTGGCAGGTGGTTCCGGTCTGTCCGGTAGGTTTTTCCGGCGTGTCTGGCACGTGCTTGGGGCATGCGCGGCAGGTGATTCCGTAGTGTCCGCCAGGTGGTTCTGGAATACCCGGCAGGTGATTTTGAGGTGTCCGGCAGGTGTTTCTGGCGAGTCGAGCAGGTGGTTCCGGCGTGCTCGGCAGGTGCTTCCGGGGTCATTGGCACGTGGTTCTGGCATATCTGAGAGGTGGTTCCGGCATGCCCGGCAGGTGATTCCGGAGTGTTCGCCAAGTGTTTCCGGGGTAGCCGGAAGGTGAGTTTGCATGTCCAGCGGTCGTTCCGGCGGGTCGAGCCGGTGGTTCCGGCGTGTCCGGCAGGTGGTTCCGGTCTGTCCGGCAGGTGGTTCTGTGGTGTCCGGCACGAGGTTCAGTCTGAGAGGCTGTGCCGGCATGCCCCTCACGTGATTCCGGCTTGTCCCCGAAGTGGTGCTGGTGTAGCGGGCAGGTGATTTTGGCGTGTCCGGCAGGTGGTTCAGGCGAGTTGAGCAGGTGGTTGCGACGTGCTCGGCAGGTGCTTCCGGCGTCTCCGGCACGTGTTTCTGGTACATCTGACTGGTGGTTCCGGCATGCCCAAAAGTTGATTCCGGTCTGTCCGGTAGGTGGTTCCGGCGTGCACGGCACGTGGTTCTGGTACGTGTCAGAGGTGGTTGCGTATGCCCAACAGGTGATTCCGGACTGTCCGCCACGTGCTTCTGGCACGTCTGAGAGGTGGTTCCAACATGCCCGGCAGGTCATTTTGGAGAGTCGTCCAAGTGGTTCTGGCGTAGCCCGCAGGTGATTTTGGTGTGTCCGGCAGGTGGTTCCGGCGTGCTCGGCAGGTGGTTCAGGCATGGGCGTCACGTGGTTCCAGTCTGTCCAGGACGTGTTTCCAGCTTCTCCGGCAGGTGGTTCTGGTACGTCTGAGAGGTGGTTCCGCCTTGGCTGGCAGGTGATCCCGGACTGTCCCCCAGGTGGTTCTGGCATAGCCAGCAGTTGATATTGGCCTGTCCGGCAGGTGGTTCCAGCGAGTCGAGCAGGTGGCTCCGGCATGCTCGGCAGGTGCTTCCGGTGTCTCCGGCACTTGGTTCTGGTGTGTCTGAGAGCTGGTTCCGGCATGTCGGGCAGATGATTCCGGAGTGTCCGCTAAGTGGTTCTGGCATACCCAGCAGGTGATTTTGGCGTGTCAGGGAGGTGGTACCGGTGAGTCGAGCAGGTGGTTCCGGCGTGCTCGGCAGGTGGTTCAGGCGGTTCTGGCAGGTGGTATCCGTCTGTTCAGGGTGTGGTTCCAGCATCTCATGAACACGTTTCTGGCACGTCTGAGATGTGGTTCCAGCCGGCCCGACAGGTGTTTCCGCAGTGTCCGCCAAGCGGTTCTGGCGTAGTTGGCAGGTGATTTTGGCATGACTGGCAGGTGGTTCCAGCAAGCCTGGCAGGTGATTCCAAAGTGTTCACCAAATGGTTGTGGCGTAGCCGGCAGGTGATTTTTGCGTGTCGGGCAGGTGGTTCTGGCGAGTCGAGCAGGTGGTTCCGGCGTGCTCGGCTGGTGCTTCCGGGGTCATTGGCACGGGGTTCTGGCATGTCTGAGAGGTGGTTCCTGCATGCCCGGCAAGTGATTCCGGAGTGTTCGCCAAGTGGTTCTGGCATAGTCGGCAGGTGATTTTGGCATGTCCGGCAGGTGGTTCAGGCGAGTTGAGCAGGTGGTTCCAACGTGCTTGGCAGGTGCTTCCGGCGTCTCCGGCACGTGTTTCTGGCACATCTGACAGGTGGTTCCGGCATGCCCGAAAGGTGATTCCGGTCTGTCCGGTAGGTGGTTCCAGCCTGCACGGCATGTGGTTCTGGTACGTCTCAGAGGTGGTTGCGCACGCCCAACAGGTGATTCCGGACTGTCCGCCACATGGTTCTGGCACGTCTGAGAGGTGGTTCCGGCATGCCCGGCAGGTCATCCCAGAGAGTCCTCCAAGTGGTTCTGGAATAACACGCAGGTGATTTTGGCGTGTCATGGCAGGTTGTTCCGTTGTGCTTGGCACGTGGTTCAGGCTTGGCCGGCAGGTGGTTCCAGACTGTCCAGGACGTGTTTCCAGCTTCTCCGGCAGGTGGCTCTGGTACGTCTGAGAGGTGGTTCCGCCATGGCTGGCAGGTGATCCCGGACTGTCCCCCAGGTGGTTCTGGCATAGCCAGCAGTTGATATTGGCCTGTCCGGCAGGTGGTTCCAGCGAGTCGAACAGGTGGCTCCGGCGTGCTCGGCAGGTGGTTCCGGTCTGTCCGGTAGGTGATTCCGGCATGTCCGGCACGTGCTTCCAGCACGTCTTAGAGGTGGTTCTGGCATGAGCGACAGGTGATTTCGGAGTGTCCGCCAGGTGGTTCTGGCGAACCCGGCAGGTGATTTTGGCGTGTCCGGCAGGTGTTTCTGGCGAGTCGAGCAGGTGGCTCCGGCATGCTCGGCAGGTGCTTCCGGCGTCTCCGGCACGTGGTTCTGGTGTGTCTGAGCGCTGGTTCCGGCATGTCCGGCAGATGATTCCGGAGTCTCCGCCAAGTGGTTCTGGCATACCCGGCTGGTGATTTGGGCATGTCAGGTAGGTGGTTCCGGCGAGTCGAGCAGGTGGCTCCGGCGTGCTCGGCAGGTTGTTCAGACGGGTCTGGCAGGTGTTTTCCGTCTGTTCGGGGTGTGGTTCCAGCATCTCATGCACATGGTTCTGGCACGTCTGAGATGTGGTTCCGGCCGGCCCGACAGGTGTTTCCACAGTGTCCGCCAAGTGGTACTGGCGTAGTTGGCAGGTGATTTTGGCATGACCGGCAGGTGGTTCCAGCAAGCCCGGCAGGTGATTCCGAAGTGTTCCCCAACTGGTTGTGGCGTAGCCGGCAGGTGAGTTTTGCGTGTCCGGCCGGTGGTTCCAGCGAGTCGAACAGGTGGCTCCGGCGTTCTTGGCAGGTGGTTCCGGTCTGTCCGGTAGGTTTTTCCGGCGTGTCTGGCACGTGCTTGGGGCATGCGCGGCAGGTGATTCCGTAGTGTCCGCCAGGTGGTTCTGGAATACCCGGCAGGTGATTTTGAGGTGTCCGGCAGGTGTTTCTGGCGAGTCGAGCAGGTGGTTCCGGCGTGCTCGGCAGGTGCTTCCGGGGTCATTGGCACGTGGTTCTGGCATATCTGAGAGGTGGTTCCGGCATGCCCGGCAGGTGATTCCGGAGTGTTCGCCAAGTGTTTCCGGCGTAGCCGGAAGGTGAGTTTGCATGTCCAGCGGTCGTTCCGGCGGGTCGAGCCGGTGGTTCCGGCGTGTCCGGCAGGTGGTTCCGGTCTGTCCGGCAGGTGGTTCTGTGGTGTCCGGCACGAGGTTCAGTCTGAGAGGCTGTGCCGGCATGCCCCTCACGTGATTCCGGCTTGTCCCCGAAGTGGTGCTGGTGTAGCGGGCAGGTGATTTTGGCGTGTCCGGCAGGTGGTTCAGGCGAGTTGAGCAGGTGGTTGCGACGTGCTCGGCAGGTGCTTCCGGCGTCTCCGGCACGTGTTTCTGGCACATCTGACTGGTGGTTCCGGCATGCCCAAAAGTTGATTCCGGTCTGTCCGGTAGGTGGTTCCGGCGTGCACGGCACGTGGTTCTGGTACGTGTCAGAGGTGGTTGCGTATGCCCAACAGGTGATTCCGGACTGTCCGCCACGTGCTTCTGGCACGTCTGAGAGGTGGTTCCAACATGCCCGGCAGGTCATTTTGGAGAGTCGTCCAAGTGGTTCTGGCGTAGCCCGCAGGTGATTTTGGTGTGTCCGGCAGGTGGTTCCGGCGTGCTCGGCAGGTGGTTCAGGCATGGGCGTCACGTGGTTCCAGTCTGTCCAGGACGTGTTTCCAGCTTCTCCGGCAGGTGGTTCTGGTACGTCTGAGAGGTGGTTCCGCCTTGGCTGGCAGGTGATCCCGGACTGTCCCCCAGGTGGTTCTGGCATAGCCAGCAGTTGATATTGGCCTGTCCGGCAGGTGGTTCCAGCGGGGCGAACAGGTGGCTCCGGCGTTCTTGGCAGGTGGTTCCGGTCTGTCTGGTAGGTGTTTCCAGCGTGTCTGGCACGTGCTTCCGGCATGAGCGGCAGGTGATTCTGTAGTGTCCGCCAGGTGGTTCTGGCATACCCGGCAGGTGATTTTGGCGTGTCCGGCAGGTGTTTCTGGCGAGTCGAGCAGGTGGCTCCGGCATGCTCGGCAGGTGCTTCCGGTGTCTCCGTCACTTGGTTCTGGTGTGTCTGAGAGCTGGTTCCGACATGTCGGGCAGATGATTCCGGAGTGTCCGCTAAGTGGTTCTGGCATACCCAGCAGGTGATTTTGGCGTGTCAGGGAGGTGGTACCGGTGAGTCGAGCAGGTGGTTCCGGCGTGCTCGGCAGGTGGTTCAGGCGGTTCTGGCAGGTGGTATCCGTCTGTTCAGGGTGTGGTTCCAGCATCTCATGAACACGTTTCTGGCACGTCTGAGATGTGGTTCCAGCCGGCCCGACAGGTGTTTCCGCAGTGTCCGCCAAGCGGTTCTGGCGTAGTTGGCAGGTGATTTTGGCATGACTGGCAGGTGGTTCCAGCAAGCCTGGCAGGTGATTCCAAAGTGTTCACCAAATGGTTGTGGCGTAGCCGGCAGGTGATTTTTGCGTGTCGGGCAGGTGGTTCTGGCGAGTCGAGCAGGTGGTTCCGGCGTGCTCGGCTGGTGCTTCCGGGGTCATTGGCACGGGGTTCTGGCATGTCTGAGAGGTGGTTCCTGCATGCCCGGCAAGTGATTCCGGAGTGTTCGCCAAGTGGTTCTGGCATAGTCGGCAGGTGATTTTGGCATGTCCGGCAGGTGGTTCAGGCGAGTTGAGCAGGTGGTTCCAACGTGCTTGGCAGGTGCTTCCGGCGTCTCCGGCACGTGTTTCTGGCACATCTGACAGGTGGTTCCGGCATGCCCGAAAGGTGATTCCGGTCTGTCCGGTAGGTGGTTCCAGCCTGCACGGCATGTGGTTCTGGTACGTCTCAGAGGTGGTTGCGCACGCCCAACAGGTGATTCCGGACTGTCCGCCACATGGTTCTGGCACGTCTGAGAGGTGGTTCCGGCATGCCCGGCAGGTCATCCCAGAGAGTCCTCCAAGTGGTTCTGGCATAACACGCAGGTGATTTTGGCGTGTCATGGCAGGTTGTTCCGTTGTGCTTGGCACGTGGTTCAGGCTTGGCCGGCAGGTGGTTCCAGACTGTCCAGGACGTGTTTCCAGCTTCTCCGGCAGGTGGTTCTGGTACGTCTGAGAGGTGGTTCCGCCATGGCTGGCAGGTGATTCCGGACCGTCCCCCAGGTGGTTCTGGCATAGCCAGCAGTTGATATTGGCCTGTCCGGCAGGTGGTTCCAGCGAGTCGAACAGGTGGCTCCGGCGTGCTCGGCAGGTGGTTCCGGTCTGTCCGGTAGGTGATTCCGGCATGTCCGGCACGTGCTTCCGGCACGTCTTAGAGGTGGTTCTGGCATGAGCGACAGGTGATTTCGGAGTGTCCGCGAGGTGGTTCTGGCGAACCCGGCAGGTGATTTTGGCGTGTCCGGCAGGTGTTTCTGGCGAGTCGAGCAGGTGGCTCCGGCATGCTCGGCAGGTGCTTCCGGCGTCTCCGGCACGTGGTTCTGGTGTGTCTGAGCGCTGGTTCCGGCATCTCCCTCAGATGATTCCGGAGTCTCCGCCAAGTGGTTCTGGCATACCCGGCTGGTGATTTGGGCATGTCAGGTAGGTGGTTCCGGCGAGTCGAGCAGGTGGCTCCGGCGTGCTCGGCAGGTTGTTCAGACGGGTCTGGCAGGTGTTTTCCGTCTGTTCGGGGTGTGGTTCCAGCATCTCATGCACATGGTTCTGGTACGTCTGAGATGTGGTTCCGGCCGGCCGGACAGGTGTTTCCACAGTGTCCGCCAAGTGGTACTGGCGTAGTTGGCAGGTGATTTTGGCATGACCGGCAGGTGGTTCCAGCAAGCCCGGCAGGTGATTCCGAAGTGTTCCCCAACTGGTTGTGGCGTAGCCGGCAGGTGATTTTTGCGTGTCCGGCAGGTGGTTCTGGCGAGTCGAGCAGGTGGTTCCGGCGTGCTCGGCAGGTGCTTCCGGGGTCATTGGCACGTGGTTCTGGCATATCGGAGAGGTGGTTCCGGCATGCCCGGCAGGTGATTCCGGAGTGTTCACCAAGTGTTTCCGGCGTAGCCGGCAGGTGAGTTTGCATGTCCAGCGGTCATTCCGGCGGGTCGAGCCGGTGGTTCCGGCGTGTCCGGCAGGTGGTTCCGGTCTGTCCGGCAGGTGGTTCTGTGGTGTCCGGCACGAGGTTCAGTCTGAGGGGCTGTGCCGGCATGCCCCTCACGTGATTCCGGCTTGTCCCCGAAGTGGTGCTGGTGTAGCGGGCAGGTGATTTTGGGGTGTCCGGCTGGTGGTTCAGGCGAGTTGAGCAGGTGGTTGCGACGTGCTCGGCAGGTGCTTCCGGCGTCTCCGGCACGTGTTTCTGGCACATCTGACTGGTGGTTCCGGCATGCCCAAAAGTTGATTCCGGTCTGTCCGGTAGGTGGTTCCGGCGTGCACGGCACGTGGTTCTGGTACGTCTCAGAGGTGGTTGCGTATGCCCAACAGGTGATTCCGGACTGTCCGCCACGTGCTTCTGGCACGTCTGAGAGGTGGTTCCAACATGCCCGGCAGGTCATTTCGGAGAGTCGTCCAAGTGGTTCTGGCGTAGCCCGCAGTTGATGTTGGCGTGTCCGGCAGGTGGTTCCGCCGTGCTCGGCAGGTGGTTCAGGCATGGGCGTCACGTGGTTCCAGTCTGTCCAGGACGTGTTTCCAGCTTCTCCGGCAGGTGGTTCTGGTACGTCTGAGAGGTGGTTCTGCCATGGCTGGCAGGTGATCCCGGACTGTCCCCCAGGTGGTTCTGGCATAGCCAGCAGTTGATATTGGCCTGTCCGGCAGGTGGTTCCAGCGAGTCGAACAGGTGGCTCCGGCGTTCTTGGCAGGTGGTTGCGGTCTGTCCGGTAGCTGTTTCCGGCGTGTCTGGCACGTGCTTCCGGCACGTCTGAGAGGTGGTTCCCGCATGAGCGGCAGGTGATTCCGTAGTGTCCGCCAGGTGGTTCTGGCATACCCGGCAGGTGATTTTGGCGTGTCCGGCAGGTGTTTCTGGCGAGTCGAGCAGGTGGCTCCGGCATGCTCGGCAGGTGCTTCCGGCGTCTCCGGCACTTGGTTCTGGTGTGTCTGAGAGCTGGTTCCGGCATGTCCGGCAGATGATTCCGGAGTGTCCGCCAAGTGGTTCTGGCATACCCAGCAGGTGATTTTGGCGTGTCAGGATGTGGTACCGGTGAGTCGAGCAGGTGGTTCAGGCGTGCTCGGCAGGTGGTTCAGGCGGTTCTGGCAGGTGGTATCCGTCTGTTTGGGGTGTGGTTCCAGCATCTCATGAACACGTTTCTGGCACGTCTGAGATGTGGTTCCAGCCGGCCCGACAGGTGTTTCCGCAGTGTCCGCCAAGCGGTTCTGGCGTAGTTGGCAGGTGATTTTGGCATGACTGGCAGGTTGTTCCAGCAAGCCCGGCAGGTGATTCCGAAGTGTTCCCCAACTGGTTGTGGCGTAGCCAGGAGGTGATTTTTGCGTGTCCGGCAGGTGGTTCTGGCGAGTCGAGCAGGTGGTTCCGGCGTGCTCGGCAGGTGCTTCCGGGGTCATTGGCACGTGGTTCTGGCATATCTGAGAGGTGGTTCCGGCATGCCCGGCAGGTGATTCCGGAGTGTTCGCCAAGTGTTTCCGGCGTAGCCGGCAGGTGAGTTTGCATGTCCAGCGGTCGTTCCGGCGGGTCGAGCCGGTGGTTCCGGCGTGTCCGGCAGGAGGTTCCGGTCTGTCCGGCAGGTGGATCTTTGGTGTCCGGCACGAGGTTCAGTCTGAGAGGCTGTGCCGGCATGCCCCTCACGTGATTCCGGCTTGTCCCCTAAATGGTGCTGGTGTAGCGGGCAGGTGATTTTGGCGTGTCCGGCTGGTGGTTCAGGCGAGTTGAGCAGGTGGTTGCGACGTGCTCGGCAGGTGCTTCCGGCGTCTCCGGCACGTGTTTCTGGCACATCTGACTGGTGGTTCCGGCATGCCCAAAATTTGATTCCGGTCTGTCCGGTAGGTGGTTCCGGCGTGCACGGCACGTGGTTCTGGTACGTCTCAGAGGTGGTTGCGTATGCCCAACAGGTGATTCCGGACTGTCCGCCACGTGCTTCTGGCACGTCTGAGAGGTGGTTCCAACATGCCCGGCAGGTCATTTCGGAGAGTCGTCCAAGTGGTTCTGGCGTAGCCCGCAGTTGATGTTGGCGTGTCCGGCAGGTGGTTCCGCCGTGCTCGGCAGGTGGTTCAGGCATGGACGTCACGTGGTTCCAGTCTGTCCAGGACGTGTTTCCAGCTTCTCCGGCAGGTGGTTCTGGTACGTCTGAGAGGTGGTTCTGCCATGGCTGGCAGGTGATCCCGGACTGTCCCCCAGGTGGTTCTGGCATAGCCAGCAGTTGATATTGGCCTGTCCGGCAGGTGGTTCCAGCGAGTCGAACAGGTGGCTCCGGCGTTCTTGGCAGGTGGTTGCGGTCTGTCCGGTAGCTGTTTCCGGCGTGTCTGGCACGTGCTTCCGGCACGTCTGAGAGGTGGTTCCCGCATGAGCGGCAGGTGATTCCGTAGTGTCCGCCAGGTGGTTCTGGCATACCCGGCAGGTGATTTTGGCGTGTCCGGCAGGTGTTTCTGGCGAGTCGAGCAGGTGGCTCCGGCATGCTCGGCAGGTGCTTCCGGCGTCTCCGTCACTTGGTTCTGGTGTGTCTGAGAGGTGGTTCCGGCATGTCCGGCAGATGATTCCGGAGTGTCCGCCAAGTGGTTCTGGCATACCCAGCAGGTGATTTTGGCGTGTCAGGATGTGGTACCGGTGAGTCGAGCAGGTTGTTCAGGCATGCTCGGCAGGTGGTTCAGGCGGTTCTGGCAGGTGGTATCCGTCTGTTTGGGGTGTGGTTCCAGCATCTCATGAACACGTTTCTGGCACGTCTGAGATGTGGTTCCAGCCGGCCCGACAGGTGTTTCCGCAGTGTCCGCCAAGCGGTTCTGGCGTAGTTGGCAGGTGATTTTGGCATGACTGGCAGGTTGTTCCAGCAAGCCCGGCAGGTGATTCCGAAGTGTTCCCCAACTGGTTGTGGCGTAGCCAGGAGGTGATTTTTGCGTGTCCGGCAGGTGGTTCTGGCGAGTCGAGCAGGTGGTTCCGGCGTGCTCGGCAGGTGCTTCCGGGGTCATTGGCACGTGGTTCTGGCATATCTGAGAGGTGGTTCCGGCATGCCCGGCAGGTGATTCCGGAGTGTTCGCCAAGTGTTTCCGGCGTAGCCGGCAGGTGAGTTTGCATGTCCAGCGGTCGTTCCGGCGGGTCGAGCCGGTGGTTCCGGCGTGTCCGGCAGGAGGTTCTGGTCTGTCCGGCAGGTGGATCTTTGGTGTCCGGCACGAGGTTCAGTCTGAGAGGCTGTGCCGGCATGCCCCTCACGTGATTCCGGCTTGTCCCCGAAGTGGTGCTGGTGTAGCGGGCAGGTGATTTTGGCGTGTCCGGCAGGTGGTTCAGGCGAGTTGAGCAGGTGGTTGCGACGTGCTCGGCAGGTGCCACCGGCGTCTTCGGCACGTGTTTCTGGCACATCTGACTGGTGGTTCCGGCATGCCCAAAAGTTGATTCCGGTCTGTCCGGTAGGTGGTTCCGGCGTGCACGGCACGTGGTTCTGGTACGTGTCAGAGGTGGTTGCGTATGCCCAACAGGTGATTCCGGACTGTCCGCCACGTGCTTCTGGCACGTCTGAGAGGTGGTTCCAACATGCCCGGCAGGTCATTTCGGAGAGTCGTCCAAGTGGTTCTGGCGTAGCCCGCAGGTGATTTTGGCGTGTCCGGCAGGTGGCTCCGCCGTGCTCGGCAGGTCGTTCAGGCATGGCCGTCACGTGGTTCCAGTCTGTCCAGGACGTGTTTCCAGCTTCTCCGGCAGGTGGTTCTGGCACCTCTGAGATGTGGTTCCAACCGGCCAGACAGGTGTTTCCGCAGTGTCCGCCAAGCGGTTCTGGCGTAGTTGGCAGGTGATTTTGGCATGACTGGCAGGTGGTTCCAGCAAGCCTGGCAGGTGATTCCAAAGTGTTCACCAACTGGTTGTGGCGTAGCCGGCAGGTGATTTTTGCGTGATCGGCAGGTGGTTCTGGCGAGTCGAGCAGGTGGTTCCGGCGTGCTCGGCTGGTGCTTCTGGGGTCATTGGCACGGGGTTCTGGCATGTCTGAGAGGTGGTTCCTGCATGCCCGGCAAGTGATTCCGGAGTGTTCGCCAAGTGGTTCTGGCATAGTCGGCAGGTGATTTTGGCATGTCCGGCAGGTGGTTCAGGCGAGTTGACCAGGTGGTTCCAACGTGCTTGGCAGGTGCTTCCGGTGTCTTCGGCACGTGTTTCTGGCACATCTGACAGGTGGTTCCGGCATGCCCGAAAGGTGATTCCAGTCTGTCCGGTAGGTGGTTCCAGCCTGCACGGCATGTGGTTCTGGTACGTCTCAGAGGTGGTGGCGCATGCGCAACAGGTGATTCCAGACTGTCCGCCAAATGGTTCTGGGACGTCTGAGATGTGGTTACAGCATGAGCGGCAGGTCATCCCAGAGAGTCCTCCAAGTGGTTCTGGCATAACACGCAGGTGATTTTGGCGTGTCTGGCAGGTTGTTCCGTTGTGCTTGGCAGCTGGTTCAGGCTTGGCCGGCAGGTGGTTCCAGACTGTCCAGGACGTGTTTCCAGCTTCTCCGGCAGGTGGTTCTGGTACGTCTGAGAGGTGGTTCCACCATGGCTGGCAGGTGATTCCGGACCGTCCCCCAGGTGGTTCTGGCATAGCCAGCAGTTGATATTGGCCTGTCCGGCAGGTGGTTCCAGCGAGTCGAACAGGTGGCTCCGGCGTGCTCGGCAGGTGGTTCCGGTCTGTCCGGTAGGTGATTCCGGTGTGTCCGGCACGTGCTTCCGGCACGTCTGAGAGGTGGTTCCGGCATGCGCGACAGGTGGTTTCGGAGTGTCCGCCAGGTGGTTCTGGCGTACCCGGCAGGTGATTTTGGCGTGTCCGGCAGGTGTTTCTGGCGAGTCGAGCAGGTGGCTCCGGCATGCTCGGCAGGCGCTTCCGGCGTCTCAGGCACGTGGTTCTGGTGTGTCTGAGAGCTGGTTCCGGCATGTCCGACAGATGATTCCGGAGTGTCTGCCAAGTGGTTCTGGCATACCCGGCTGGTGATTTGGGCATGTCAGGTAGGTGGTTCCGGCGAGTCGAGGATGTGGCTCGGCGTGCTCGGCAGGTTGTTCAGACGGGTCTGGCAGGTGTTTTCCGTCTGTTCGGGGTGTGGTTCCAGCATCTCATGCACATGGTTCTGGCACGTCTGAGATATGGTTCCGGCCAGCCCGACACGTGTTTCCACAGTGTCCGACAAGTGGTACTGGCGTAGTTGGCAGGTGATTTTGGCATGACCGGCAGGTGGTTCCAGCAAGCCCGGCAGGTGATTCCGAACTGTTCCCCAACTGGTTGTGGCGTAGCCGAAAGGTGATTTTTGCGTGTCCAGCAGGTGGTTCTGGCGAGTCGAGCAGGTGGTTCCGGCGTGCTCGGCAGGTGCTTCCGGGGTCATTGGCACGTGGTTCTGGCATATCTGAGAGGTGGTTCCGGCATGCCCGGCAGGTGATTCCGGAGTGTTCGCCAAGTGTTTCCGGCGTAGCCGGCAGGTGATTTTGCATGTCCAGCGGTCGTTCCTGCGGGTCGAGCCGGTGGTTCCAGCGTGTGCGGCAGGTGGTTCTGGTCTGTCCGGCAGGTGGTTCTGTGGTGTCCGGCACGAGGTTCAGTCTGAGAGGCTGTGCCGGCATGCCCCTCACGTGATTCCGGCTTGTCCCCGAAGTGGTGCTGGTGTAGCGGGCAGGTGATTTTGTCGTGTCCGGCAGGTGGTTCTGGCGAGTCGAGCAGGTGGTTCCGGCGTGCTCGGCACGTGCTTCCGGGGTCATTGGCACGTGGTTCTGGCATATCTGAGAGGTGGTTCCGGCATGCCCGACAGGTGATTCCGGAGTGTTCGCCAAGTGTTTCCGGCGTAGCCGGCAGGTGATTTTGCATGTCCAGCGGTCGTTCCGGCGGGTCGAGCCGGTGGTTCTGGCGTGTCCGGCAGGTGGTTCCGGTCTCTCCGGCACGTGGTTCTGTGGTGTCCGGCACGAGGTTCAGTCTGAGAGGCTGTGCCGGCATGCCCCTCACGTGATTCCGGCTTGTCCCCGAAGTGGTGCTTGTGTAGCGGGCAGGTGATTTTGGCGTGTCCGGCAGGTGGTTCAGGCGAGGTGAGCAGGTGCTTGCGACGTGCTCGGCAGGTGCTTCCGGCGTCTCCGGCACGTGTTTCTGGCACATCTGACTGGTGGTTCCTGCATGCCCAAAAGTTGATTCCGGTCTGTCCGGTAGGTGGTTCAGTCGTGCACCGCACGTGGTTCTGGTACGTCTCAGAGGTGGTTGCGCATGCCCAACAGGTGATTCCGGACTGTCCGCCACATGGTTCTGGCACGTATGAGAGGTGGTTCCGGCATGCCCGGCTGGTCATCCCAGAGAGTCCTCCAAGTGGTTCTGGCATAACACGCAGGTGATTTTGGCGTGTCTGGCAGGTTGTTCCGTTGTGCTCGGCAGGTGGTTCAGGCTTGGCCGGCAGGTGGTTCCAGACTGTCCAGGACGTGTTTCCAGCTTCTCCGGCAGGTGGTTCTGGTACGTCTGAGAGGTGGTTCCGCCATGGCTGGCAGGTGATTCCGGACCGTCCCCCAGGTGGTTCTGGCATAGCCAGCAGTTGATATTTGCCTGTCCGGCAGGTGGTTCCAGCGAGTCGAACAGGTGGCTCCGGCGTGCTCGGCAGGTGGTTCCGGTCTGTCCGGTAGGTGTTTCCGGCGTGTCTGGCACGTGCTTCGGGCATGCGCGGCAGGTGATTCCGTAGTGTCCGCCAGGTGGTTCTGGTATACCCGGCAGGTGATTTTGGCGTGTCCGGCAGGTGTTTCTGGCGAGTCGAGCAGGTGGCTCCGGCATGCTCGGCAGGTGCTTCCGGCGTCTCCGGCACTTGGTTCTGGTGTGTCTGAGAGCTGGTTCCGGCATGTCGGGCAGATGATTCCGGAGTGTCCGCCAAGTGGTTCTGGCATACCCAGCAGGTGATTTTGGCGTGTCAGGGAGGTGGTACCGGTGAGTCGAGCAGGTGGTTCCGGCGTGCTCGGCAGGTGGTTCAGGCGGTTCTGGCAGGTGGTATCCGTCTGTTCAGGGTGTGGTTCCAGCATCTCATGAACACGTTTCTGGCACGTCTGAGATGTGGTTCCAGCCGGCCCGAAAGGTGTTTCCGCAGTGTCCGCCAAGCGGTTCTGGCGTAGTTGGCAGGTGATTTTGGCATGACTGGCAGGTGGTTCCAGCAAGCCTGGCAGGTGATTCCAAAGTGTTCACCAAATGGTTGTGGCGTAGCCGGCAGGTGATTTTTGCGTGTCGGGCAGGTGGTTCTGGCGAGTCGAGCAGGTGGTTCCGGCGTGCTCGGCTGGTGCTTCCGGGGTCATTGGCACGGGGTTCTGGCATGTCTGAGAGGTGGTTCCTGCATGCCCGGCAAGTGATTCCGGAGTGTTCGCCAAGTGGTTCTGGCATAGTCGGCAGGTGATTTTGGCATGTCCGGCAGGTGGTTCAGGCGAGTTGAGCAGGTGGTTCCAACGTGCTTGGCAGGTGCTTCCGGCGTCTCCGGCACGTGTTTCTGGCACATCTGACTGGTGGTTCCGGCATGCCCGAAAGGTGATTCCGGTCTGTCCGGTAGGTGGTTCCAGCCTGCACGGCATGTGGTTCTGGTACGTCTCAGAGGTGGTTGCGCACGCCCAACAGGTGATTCCGGACTGTCCGCCACATGGTTCTGGCACGTCTGAGAGGTGGTTCCGGCATGCCCGGCAGGTCATCCCAGAGAGTCCTCCAAGTGGTTCTGGCATAACACGCAGGTGATTTTGGCGTGTCTGGCAGGTTGTTCCGTTGTGCTTGGCACGTGGTTCAGGCTTGGCCGGCAGGTGGTTCCAGACTGTCCAGGACGTGTTTCCAGCTTCTCCGGCAGGTGGTTCTGGTACGTCTGAGAGGTGGTTCCGCCATGGCTGGCAGGTGATTCCGGACCGTCCCCCAGGTGGTTCTGGCATAGCCAGCAGTTGATATGGGCCTGTCCGGCAGGTGGTTCCAGCGAGTCGAACAGGTGGCTCCGGCGTGCTCGGCAGGTGGTTCCGGTCTGTCCGGTAGGTGATTCCGGCGTGTCCGGCACGTGCTTCCGGCACGTCTGAGAGGTGGTTCCGGCATGCGCGACAGGTGGTTTTGGAGTGTCAGCCAGGTGGTTCTGGCGTACCCGGCAGGTGATTTTGGCGTGTCCGGCAGGTGTTTCTGGCGAGTCGAGCAGGTGGCTCCGGCATGCTCGGCAGGTGCTTCCGGCGTCTCCGGCACGTGGTTCTGGTGTGTCTGAGAGCTGGTTCCGGCATGTCCGGCAGATGATTCCGGAGAGTCCGCCAAGTGGTTCTGGCATACCCGGCTGGTGATTTGGGCATGTCAGGTAGGTGGTTCCGGCGAGTCGAGCATGTGGCTCGGCGTGCTCGGCAGGTTGTTGAGACGGGTCTGGCAGGTGTTTTCCGTCTGTTCGGGGTGTGGTTCCAGCATCTCATGCACATGGTTCTGGCACGTCTGAGATGTGGTTCCGGCCGGCCCGACAGGTGTTTCCACAGTGTCCGCCAAGTGGTACTGGCGTAGTTGGCAGGTGATTTTGGCATGACCGGCAGGTGGTTCCAGCAAGCCCGGCAGGTGATTCCGAAGTGTTCCCCAACTGGTTGTGGCGTAGCCGGCAGGTGATTTTGCGTGTCCGGCAGGTGGTTCTGGCGAGTCGAGCAGGTGGTTCCGGCGTGCTCGGCAGGTGCTTCCGGGGTCATTGGCACGTGGTTCTGGCATATCTGAGAGGTGGTTCCGGCATGCCCGGCAGGTGATTCCGGAGTGTTCGCCAAGTGTTTCCGGCGTAGCCGGCAGGTGATTTTGCATGTCCAGCGGTCGTTCCGGCGGGTCGAGCCGGTGGTTCCGGCGTGTGCGGCAGGTGGTTCCGGTCTGTCCGGCAGGTGGTTCTGTGGTGTCCGGCACGAGGTTCAGTCTGAGAGGCTGTGCCGGCATGCCCCTCACGTGATTCCGGCTTGTCCCCGAAGTGGTGCTGGTGTAGCGGGCAGGTGATTTTGGCGTGTCCGGCAAGTGGTTCAGGCGAGTTGAGCAGGTGGTTGCGACGTGCTCGGCAGGTGCCACCGGCGTCTTCGGCACGTGTTTCTGGCACATCTGACTGGTGGTTCCGGCATGCCCAAAAGTTGATTCCGGTCTGTCCGGTAGGTGGTTCCGGCGTGCACGGCACGTGGTTCTGGTACGTGTCAGAGGTGGTTGCGTATGCCCAACAGGTGATTCCGGACTGTCCGCCACGTGCTTCTGGCACGTCTGAGAGGTGGTTCCAACATGCCCGGCAGGTCATTTCGGAGAGTCGTCCAAGTGGTTCTGGCGTAGCCCGCAGGTGATTTTGGCGTGTCCGGCAGGTGGTTCCAGCAAGTCTGACAGGTGATTCCAAAGTGTTCACCTACTGGTTGTGGCGTAGCCGGCAGGTGATTTTTGCGTGATCGGCAGGTGGTTCTGGCGAGTCGAGCAGGTGGTTCCGGCGTGCTCGGCTGGTGCTTCCGGGGTCATTGGCACGGGATTCTGGCATGTCTGACAGGTGGTTCCTGCATGCCCGGCAAGTGATTCCGGAGTGTTCGCCAAGTGGTTCTGGCATAGTCGGCAGGTGATTTTGGCATGTCCGGCAGGTGGTTCAGGCGAGTTGAGCAGGTGGTTCCAACGTGCTTGGCAGGTGCTTCCGGCGGCTCCGGCACGTGTTTCTGGCACATCTGACTGGTGGTTCCGGCATGCCCGAAAGTTGATTCCGGTCTGTCCGGTAGGTGGTTCCGGCGTGCACGGCACGTGGTTCTGGTACGTGTCAGAGGTGGTTGCGTATGCCCAACAGGTGATTCCGGACTGTCCGCCACGTGCTTCTGGCACGTCTGAGAGGTGGTTCCAACATGCCCGGCAGGTCATTTCGGAGAGTCGTCCAAGTGGTTCTGGCGTAGCCCGCAGGTGCTTTTGGCGTGTCCGGCAGGTGGCTCCGCCGTGCTCGGCAGGTGGTTCAGGCATGGCCGTCACGTGGTTACAGTCTGTCCAGGACGTGTTTGCAGCTTCTCCGGCAGGTGTTTCTGGTACGTCTGAGAGGTGGTTCCGCCATGGCTGACAGGTGATCCCGGAGTGTCCCCCAGGTGGTTCTGGCATAGCCAGCAGTTGATATTGGCCTGTCCGGCAGGTGGTTCCAGCGAGTCGAACAGGTGGCTCCGGCGTTCTTGGCAGGTGGTTCCGGTCTGTCCGGTAGGTGTTTCCGGCGTGTCTGGCACGTGCTTCCGGCACGTCTGAGAGGTGGTTCCGGCATGCGCGGCAGGTGATTCCGTAGTGTCCGCCAGGTGGTTCTGGCGTACCCGGCAGGTGATTTTGGCGTGTCCGGCAGGTGGTTCAGGCGAGTTGAGCAGGTGGTTCCAACGTGCTTGGCAGGTGCTTCCGGCGTCTCCGGCACGTGTTTCTGGCACATCTGACAGGTGGTTCCGGCATGCCCGAAAGGTGATTCCGGTCTGTCCGGTAGGTGGTTCCAGCCTGCACGGCATGTGGTTCTGGTACGTCTCAGAGGTGGTTGCGCATGCCCAACAGGTGATTCCGGACTGTCCGCCACATGGTTCTGGCACGTCTGAGAGGTGGTTCCGGCATGCCCGGCAGGTCATCCCAGAGAGTCCTCCAAGTGGTTCTGGCATAACACGCAGGTGATTTTGGCGTGTCTGGCAGGTTGTTCCGTTGTGCTTGGCAGGTGGTTCAGGCTTGGCCGGCAGGTGGTTCCAGACTGTCCAGGACGTGTTTCCAGCTTCTCCGGCAGGTGGTTCTGGTACGTCTGAGAGGTGGTTCCGCCATGGCTGGCAGGTGATTCCGGACCGTCCCCCAGGTGGTTCTGGCATAGCCAGCAGTTGATATTGGCCTGTCCGGCAGGTGGTTCCAGCGAGTCGAACAGGTGGCTCCGGCGTGCTCGGCAGGTGGTTCCGGTCTGTCCGGTAGGTGATTCCGGCGTGTCCGGCACGTGCTTCCGGCACGTCTGAGAGGTGGTTCCGGCATGCGCGACAGGTGGTTTCGGAGTGTCCGCCAGGTGGTTCTGGCGTACCCGGCAGGTGATTTTGGCGTGTCCGGCAGGTGTTTCTGGCGAGTCGAGCAGGTGGCTCCGGCATGCTCGGCAGGTGCTTCCGGCGTCTCCGGCACGTGGTTCTGGTGTGTCTGAGAGCTGGTTCCGGCATGTCCGGCAGATGATTCCGGAGAGTCCGCCAAGTGGTTCTGGCATACCCGGCTGGTGATTTGGGCATGTCAGGTAGGTGGTTCCGGCGAGTCGAGCAGGTGGCTCGGCGTGCTCGGCAGGTTGTTCAGACGGGTCTGGCAGGTGTTTTCCGTCTGTTCTGGGTGTGGTTCCAGCATCTCATGCACATGGTTCTGGCACGTCTGAGATGTGGTTCCGGCCGGCCCGACAGGTGTTTCCACAGTGTCCGCCAAGTGGTACTGGCGTAGTTGGCAGGTGATTTTGGCATGACCGGCAGGTGGTTCCAGCAAGCCCGGCAGGTGATTCCGAAGTGTTCCCCAACTGGTTGTGGCGTAGCCGGCCGGTGATTTTGGCGTGTCCGGCAGGTGGTTCTGGCGAGTCGAGCAGGTGGTTCCGGCGTGCTCGGCAGGTGCTTCCGGGGTCATTGGCACGTGGTTCTGGCATATCTGAGAGGTGGTTCCGGCATGCCCGGCAGGTGATTCCGGAGTGTTCGCCAAGTGTTTCCGGCGTAGCCGGCAGGTGATTTTGCATGTCCAGCGGGCGTTCCGGCGGGTCGAGCCGGTGGTTCCGGCGTGTGCGTCAGAGGTTCCGGTCTGTCCGGCAGGTGGTTCTGTGGTGTCCGGCACGAGGTTCAGTCTGAGAGGCTGTGCCGGCATGCCCATCACGTGATTCCGGCTTGTCCCCGAAGTGGTGCTGGTGTAGCGGGCAGGTGATTTTGCCGTGTCCGGCAGGTGGTTCAGGCGAGTTGAGCAGGTGGTTGCGACGTGCTCGGCAGGTGCTTCCGGCGTCTCCGGCACGGGTTTCTGGCACATCTGACTGGTGGTTCCGGCATGCCCGAAAGGTGATTCCGGTCTGTCCTGTAGGTGGTTCCGGCGTGCACGGCACGTGGTTCTGGTACGTGTCAGAGGTGGTTGCGTATGCCCAACAGGTGATTCCGGACTGTCCGCCACGTGCTTCTGGCACGTCTGAGAGGTGGTTCCAACATGCCCGGCAGGTCATTTCGGAGAGTCGTCCAAGTGGTTCTGGCGTAGCCCGCAGGTGATTTTGGCGTGTCCGGCAGGTGGCTCCGCCGTGCTCGGCAGGTCGTTCAGGCATGGCCGTCACGTGGTTCCAGTCTGTCCAGGACGTGTTTCCAGCTTCTCCGGCAGGTGGTTCTGGCACCTCTGAGATGTGGTTCCAACCGGCCAGACAGGTGTTTCCGCAGTGTCCGCCAAGCGGTTCTGGCGTAGTTGGCAGGTGATTTTGGCATGACTGGCAGGTGGTTCCAGCAAGCCTGGCAGGTGATTCCAAAGTGTTCACCAACTGGTTGTGGCGTAGCCGGCAGGTGATTTTTGCGTGATCGGCAGGTGGTTCTGGCGAGTCGAGCAGGTGGTTCCGGCGTGCTCGGCTGGTGCTTCTGGGGTCATTGGCACGGGGTTCTGGCATGTCTGAGAGGTGGTTCCTGCATGCCCGGCAAGTGATTCCGGAGTGTTCGCCAAGTGGTTCTGGCATAGTCGGCAGGTGATTTTGGCATGTCCGGCAGGTGGTTCAGGCGAGTTGACCAGGTGGTTCCAACGTGCTTGGCAGGTGCTTCCGGTGTCTTCGGCACGTGTTTCTGGCACATCTGACAGGTGGTTCCGGCATGCCCGAAAGGTGATTCCAGTCTGTCCAGTAGGTGGTTCCAGCCTGCACGGCATGTGGTTCTGGTACGTCTCAGAGGTGGTGGCGCATGCGCAACAGGTGATTCCAGACTGTCCGCCAAATGGTTCTGGGACGTCTGAGAGGTGGTTACAGCATGAGCGGCAGGTCATCCCAGAGAGTCCTCCAAGTGGTTCTGGCATAACACGCAGGTGATTTTGGCGTGTCTGGCAGGTTGTTCCGTTGTGCTTGGCAGGTGGTTCAGGCTTGGCCGGCAGGTGGTTCCAGACTGTCCAGGACGTGTTTCCAGCTTCTCCGGCAGGTGGTTCTGGTACGTCTGAGAGGTGGTTCCGCCATGGCTGGCAGGTGATTCCGGACCGTCCCCCAGGTGGTTCTGGCATAGCCAGCAGTTGATATTGGCCTGTCCGGCAGGTGGTTCCAGCGAGTCGAACAGGTGGCTCCGGCGTGCTCGGCAGGTGGTTCCGGTCTGTCCGGTAGGTGATTCCGGTGTGTCCGGCACGTGCTTCCGGCACGTCTGAGAGGTGGTTCCGGCATGCGCGACAGGTGGTTTCGGAGTGTCCGCCAGGTGGTTCTGGCGTACCCGGCAGGTGATTTTGGCGTGTCCGGCAGGTGTTTCTGGCGAGTCGAGCAGGTGGCTCCGGCATGCTCGGCAGGTGCTTCCGGCGTCTCAGGCACGTGGTTCTGGTGTGTCTGAGAGCTGGTTCCGGCATGTCCGACAGATGATTCCGGAGTGTCTGCCAAGTGGTTCTGGCATACCCGGCTGGTGATTTGGGCATGTCAGGTAGGTGGTTCCGGCGAGTCGAGGATGTGGCTCGGCGTGCTCGGCAGGTTGTTGAGACGGGTCTGGCAGGTGTTTTCCGTCTGTTCGGGGTGTGGTTCCAGCATCTCATGCACATGGTTCTGGCACGTCTGAGATATGGTTCCGGCCAGCCCGACACGTGTTTCCACAGTGTCCGACAAGTGGTACTGGCGTAGTTGGCAGGTGATTTTGGCATGACCGGCAGGTGGTTCCAGCAAGCCCGGCAGGTGATTCCGAAGTGTTCCCCAACTGGTTGTGGCGTAGCCGAAAGGTGATTTTTGCGTGTCCAGCAGGTGGTTCTGGCGAGTCGAGCAGGTGGTTCCGGCGTGCTCGGCAGGTGCTTCCGGGGTCATTGGCACGTGGTTCTGGCATATCTGAGAGGTGGTTCCGGCATGCCCGGCAGGTGATTCCGGAGTGTTCGCCAAGTGTTTCCGGCGTAGCCGGCAGGTGATTTTGCATGTCCAGCGGTCGTTCCTGCGGGTCGAGCCGGTGGTTCCAGCGTGTGCGGCAGGTGGTTCTGGTCTGTCCGGCAGGTGGTTCTGTGGTGTCCGGCACGAGGTTCAGTCTGAGAGGCTGTGCCGGCATGCCCCTCACGTGATTCCGGCTTGTCCCCGAAGTGGTTCTGGTGTAGCGGGCAGGTGATTTTGTCGTGTCCGGCAGGTGGTTCTGGCGAGTCGAGCAGGTGGTTCCGGCGTGCTCGGCAGGTGCTTCCGGGGTCATTGGCACGTGGTTCTGGCATATCTGAGAGGTGGTTCCGGCATGCCCGACAGGTGATTCCGGAGTGTTCGCCAAGTGTTTCCGGCGTAGCCGGCAGGTGATTTTGCATGTCCAGCGGTCGTTCCGGCGGGTCGAGCCGGTGGTTCTGGCGTGTCCGGCAGGTGGTTCCGGTCTCTCCGGCACGTGGTTCTGTGGTGTCCGGCACGAGGTTCAGTCTGAGAGGCTGTGCCGGCATGCCCCTCACGTGATTCCGGCTTGTCCCCGAAGTGGTGCTTGTGTAGCGGGCAGGTGATTTTGGCGTGTCCGGCAGGTGGTTCAGGCGAGGTGAGCAGGTGCTTGCGACGTGCTCGGCAGGTGCTTCCGGCGTCTCCGGCACGTGTTTCTGGCACATCTGACTGGTGGTTCCTGCATGCCCAAAAGTTGATTCCGGTCTGTCCGGTAGGTGGTTCAGTCGTGCACCGCACGTGGTTCTGGTACGTCTCAGAGGTGGTTGCGCATGCCCAACAGGTGATTCCGGACTGTCCGCCACATGGTTCTGGCACGTATGAGAGGTGGTTCCGGCATGCCCGGCTGGTCATCCCAGAGAGTCCTCCAAGTGGTTCTGGCATAACACGCAGGTGATTTTGGCGTGTCTGGCAGGTTGTTCCGTTGTGCTCGGCAGGTGGTTCAGGCTTGGCCGGCAGGTGGTTCCAGACTGTCCAGGACGTGTTTCCAGCTTCTCCGGCAGGTGGTTCTGGTACGTCTGAGAGGTGGTTCCGCCATGGCTGGCAGGTGATTCCGGACCGTCCCCCAGGTGGTTCTGGCATAGCCAGCAGTTGATATTTGCCTGTCCGGCAGGTGGTTCCAGCGAGTCGAACAGGTGGCTCCGGCGTGCTCGGCAGGTGGTTCCGGTCTGTCCGGTAGGTGATTCCGGCGTGTCCGGCACGTGCTTCCGGCACGTCTGAGAGGTGGTTCCGGCATGCGCGACAGGTGGTTTCGGAGTGTCCGCCAGGTGGTTCTGGCGTACACGGCAGGTGATTTTGGTGTGTCCGGCAGGTGTTTCTGGCGAGTCGAGCAGGTGGCTCCGGCATGCTGGGCAGGTGCTTCCGGCGTCTCCGGCACGTGGTTCTGGTGTGTCTGAGAGCTGGTTCCGGCATGTCCGGCAGATGATTCCGGAGTGTCCGCCAAGTGGTTCTGGCATACCCGGCTGGTGATTTGGGCATGTCAGGTAGGTGGTTCCGGCGAGTCGAGCAGGTGGCTCCGGCGTGCTCGGCAGGTTGTTCAGACGGGTCCGTCAGGTGTTTTCCGTCTGTTCGGGGTGTGGTTCCAGCATCTCATGCACATGGTTCTGGCACGTCTGAGATGTGGTTCCGGCCGGCCCGACACGTGTTTCCACAGTGTCCGCCAAGTGGTACTGGCGTAGTTGGCAGGTGATTTTGGCATGACCGGCAGGTGGTTCCAGCAAGCCCGGCAGGTGATTCCGAAGTGTTCCCCAACTGGTTGTGGCGTAGCCGGCAGGTGATTTTGGCGTGTCCGGCAGGTGGTTCTGGCGAGTCGAGCAGGTGGTTCCGGCGTGCTCGGCAGGTGCTTCCGGGGTCATTGGCACGTGGTTCTGGCATATCTGAGAGGTGGTTCCCGCATGCCCGGCAGGTGATTCCGGAGTGTTCGCCAAGTGTTTCTGGCGTAGCCGGCAGGTGATTTTGCATGTCCAGCGGTCGTTCCGGCGGGTCGAGCCGGTGGTTCCGGTTGTGCGGCATGTGGTTCCGGTCTGTCCGCCAGTTGGTTCTGTGGTGTCTGGAACGAGGTTCAGTCTGAGAGGCTGTGCCGGCATGCCCCTCACGTGATTCCAGCTTGTCCCCGAAGTGGTGCTGGTGTAGCGGGCAGGTGATTTTGGCGTGTCCGGCAGGTGGTTCAGGCGAGTTGAGCAGGTGGTTGCGACGTGCTCGGCAGGTGCTTCCGGCGTCTCCGGCACTTGGTTCTGGTGTGTCTGAGAGCTGGTTCCGGCATGTCCGGCAGATGATTCCGGAGTGTCCGCCAAGTGGTTCTGGCATACCCAGCAGGTGATTTTGGCGTGTCAGGGAGGTGGTACCGGTGAGTCGAGCAGGTGGTTCCCGCCTGCTCGGCAGGTGGTTCAGGCGGTTCTGGCAGGTGGTATCTGTCTGTTCGGGGTGTGGTTCCAGCATCTCATGAACACGTTTCTGGCACGTCTGAGATGTGGTTCCACCCGGCCCGACAGGTGTTTCCGCAGTGTCCGCCAAGCGGTTCTGGCGTAGTTGGCAGGTGATTTTGGCATGACTGGCAGGTGGTTCCAGCAAGCCTGGCAGGTGATTCCAAAGTGTTCACCAACTGGTTGTGGCGTAGCCGGCAGGTGATTTTTGCGTGATCGGCAGGTGGTTCTGGCGAGTCGAGCAGGTGGTTCCGGCGTGCTCGGCTGGTGCTTCCGGGGTCATTGGCACGGGGTTCTGGCATGTCTGAGAGGTGGTTCCTGCATGCCCGGCTGGTGAACACGATGTAATCTACACAGAATTCGAAATATATTACAACGTACATCTGAAAGCTATATCATCTTAGGATCCACTGTTACTGCAATAAAATAAAATAAAATAAAATAAAATAAAATAAAATAAAGAAGTGTAGGAGGCTCAAGAGGCTAACAGGCTTTTGAAAAGTTATTCCAGGGATTTTTATGGCTTAGCTCAGGGCGGCAGACACCAGCCTGAGACACAGCTGTGACACAGCCACTAACTTCAACTCAACTATATTCCGACTGGAGGGAAATCAAAACTACTGTCATCATAATTTATTGAAGGCTTCACTTTGTGCCAGATCCTGTGCCGACTGCTTTGCACCAACTGTCTCATTTAATCCTCACATCCAAAAGGTAGGTTACCGTTATTCTCCCCATTGTCAAGGTGAGGAGGCGGAAGCAGAAAGATGGCAATCTGCCTGGAATTCACAGAAGGATTCTCTAGGTAATGACATGACTTTTGGACAAGATTTCAAGGTTTAACACATTACAGTGCAGATGCAGATCCCAGTATCACAGAACGTGAAAAACACTGAGTCCTGCCAAATGTATTAAAACACTAATTATGGATCCTCACAATCTCTTGGCCTGTTTTCTCAGATGAGGGAAAACCCAGCGTGAAAAACCGTTGATGAGATGTCTGCAGAGGAGGACTACGTCTGGTCTTTAAAGCCGGGAACTATCCCAGTAGATTCTGAGTCAGTGGGTCCAGAGTAGGCCTTGAGCGTCTCTGTTCTTTTCCAAAGCCCCACAGGCTACACTTCCGTGCCCTTGGAGTTGGGAAGTACAGTCATGCCCTACATCGGGACGTTTCAGTCAACAACGGGGGTCCCATCAGATTAGTCCCATATGGCCTAGGTGTGTAGGAGGCTCTGCCATCCAGGTTTAGGAACTCCGTGGTGTTTGCACAGTCTCGAGATTGCCTGACCATGACACACTCCTCAGAACTTATCCCCACCGTTAAGCAAAGCATGACTATACTGCCTTGGATTCTCCACGGTCCCAGACCCTGCACTGTTTAGATGACTGCACACGCAGAGGGCACCGTGTCTGAGGCAGAGAGCAGCTGGAATCACAAAAGCTCTCGACAGAGAGTCAAGGAAAGGCGTGCTCTGCTTACACGACTCTCTACTTTTCTCTGGGTCTGAACCATTTCATAGCTAATCTGCTTTTTTTAACCGAGCAGCTTTGCCAAAAAAAAAAAAAAAGAAAAAACACAAAGTTACCAACAAACACTAAACAAACCAATATAAACAATACATATTAAATAAGCCTAACCCTACTATGCTACTGAAAAGGCTTTTATTTCCCTGGGATAATTTGGACAGCATTAGATTGTTTTACCAAGAGCAGCCAAGTCGAGGGAGATTATTTCTAATTCCACAGTGCTGCAGATGCGGTCAGTAGCAACTGCAAGCCGGAAAGGAAACAAAACAAAGTTGGGTGTAATCCATTCAAGTTCACACGTTTCACCAGGGACAGCCTCCAAGCCTTGAATACTTAGGTATGCATTTAGCCATTTCTTTAATCAACCACTACTAACGCCTACTAAAGGCCAGACACTGCTCTAAGTACTTTACGGATATGAAATATCCTCTCACCTTTACACTCACCTATGGAGTGTGTATGATAATCATCCCCGTTTTACAGATCAGGAAACTGACACACAGAATGGTACAGTAACTTGCCCAAGTTCACACAGCCCGTAGGTGGCAGAGCCAGGACCCATTTGACAGAGTCTGGCTCCAGAGGCCACGTTCTGAATCACCACGCTCAGTCTCCAAAAACCTAGAGAAAGCGCCAGCCTCAATCGAAAAGTTTTGTTTTCCCCACCCTACAGTCCCTACGCGGCGGCCCCAGTCTCCAGGGCATTCTTTCAGCTCCTCTGACAGGCCATACTCCTCCCTTGCCCTGTCCCAACACTCTCCCGCACAAGTCCTCCTTTTCTTTTAGGCATCTGCTCTCAGCTTCAACATCACTGCCTAAGTCACAAAGTCTAACAGGAAATGCCGTCTTTCTCAACACTCAACACAAAATTGCTTTTACGTATCTCCTAGGTAATTGGTTGCTGCCTGTCTGTCCTTTCCAACCAGGCTGTGAGGGCCAGTACGTCAAACAGCCTGTCAGTCTTGCTCACCAAGTGTCCAGGCCACTGAACACGCACCGACCAGAGGAAAGGAAGGACTTGTCCCAAAGTCAACTCTCCAGACTTTCTGTGGAAGGAGGGAACGAACGGAGCACCCTCCAGCCTCACGCTTTCTTTGCCATGACTTTCAAGTGTGGGGCACATACCTGTGCTCACAACGCTCCCCGGACAGCCCCCACTGCACCCCTAACAGGTAGACTTCTGCACAGTCAAGGGCTTTGGAAAGCACTGGCTCTGCACACAAATATTACGTGGCCCTCGACAGGCCACTTCCCCTGAACCGGCCTGAGCTTCAGGGCCACAACAGGCTTCGTGAAAACCCCAACGGAACGTAGCCTCGAAAAGAGGGAGACCCGCACTCCTCAGAACGCCTCGAGACCAGTGTCCTTATCGACTTCGCGTCTGTCCTTCCAAGAAGCCGAGACCACGGGTGGCGCTTCAGCGCCCGACTCCCGGGCACCGCACGCCCAGGCTGGCCCCGTGCCCGGCACACACCGCCCGTTCCACGAACGCCTCAAGCGCACGAAGAGACCCCCTCGCTCCCCGCGCCGCACAGCTGTCCCGCGACCTGACGGGCACCTCTCGGCGCACAAGCCTATTCCTCAGGGACACGCTCGCCTCCCACCAGCCCCCAGGCCCACGCCCCCCAGGTACCTCTCTCAGATGGAATCCTCTTCGCGGGCGCCCTGGTCGTCCGTGTCCGGCGAGCAGGAAGAGCGGGAGCTGAAGGACGGCCTCCTCAGGCTAGCGGCCGTGGCTGTGGAGGGCCCGGGCTGCTGTGCCCAGCGGGGACGCGGAGCGGCGTCCACGGACGCCGGGGGAACGGACGAGCCCGGCCCGGGAGAGAGCAGCACAGCGCGGCCGGACTCCGCCGGGCTCGGCTCTGGGCAGGCAGGCGCGGCTCGCCGACGCCTCCCACGCCTCCCAGGACGGCGGCCCAGCAGCCGCGCGCTCCTCTCCTCTCCTCGCGCGCGCGCGCGCGCCGCCGCCCAGACGCTGCCCGGCCGTTGCCCCGCCCCCCCTCCGGCGGTGGACTGCGGACAGCGACGGGGACACCCTCCTGGGAGAACTCCTGCGGCCCCGCCCACACGCTTCGGACCTTCGCGGAGCGGGAAGGTGCGCTGACAGGGACGCAGGGTCCCCGCTACGCTCGCTCTCGGGGAACTGCAGCCTCCTCCCTCGGCTTTCACTTGAATGTCACACCCGAAACCATGCAACGTCTACAAGAAAACATAGGCAGTGTGCTCTTTGACATCAGTCTTAGCAGCCTATTTTCAAGTACCACGTCTGACTGGGCAAGGGAAACAAAATACAAAATGAACAAATGGGACTACATCAAAGTCAAAAAAAATCCTCTGCACCGCAAAGGAAACCATCCACAAAACCAAAACACAACCTAACAACTGGGAGAAGATTCTTGCAAACCGTATATCGGATAAGGGGTTAATATCCAAAACACAGAAAGAACTCATACATCTCAACAGCAAAAAAAATCAACAACCCAATTGAAAAGGCGGGCAAAAGATCTGAGCAGTGATTTCTCCAAAGAAGGTATACGGATGGCCAACAGGCATATGGAAAGGGACTCAACATCATTAGCGATCAGAGAAATGCAAATCACAACTACAAGGAGATGTCACCTTACTCTGGTCAGAATGGCTCTAATTAACAAGACAAGAGACAAGTGTCGGAGAGGATGTGCAGAGAAGGGAACTCTCCTGCACTGCTGGTGGGAGGGCAGACTGGTGCAGCCACTATGGAAAGCAGGATGGAGTATCCTCAGAAAACTAAGAATACATCTACCATATGTAGGATCCAGCTAGCCCACTGCTGGCTATTCATCCAAAGAACTTGAAAACACCAATGCAGAAAGACACATGCACCCCTAGGTTCACTGCAGCATTATTCACAACAGCCAGAACTTGGAAGCAACCTAGGTGCCCATCAAGGGAAGAATGGATAAAGAAGATGTGGTATGTATACACAATGGAATGCCACTCGGCCCTAAGAAATGATGAGATCCGACCATTTGTGACAACGTGGATGGACCTTGAGGGTATTATGTGAAGTGAAATAAATCAGAGGGAGAAAGTCAAACACCGTGTGATCTCACTCATAAGGAGAAGATAAAAACAACGACAAACGCACACAGAGCAAAGGAGATTGGATTGGTGGTTACCATAGGGGGAGGGGGGAGGGGAGAGAGCCAAAGGGGTGATGAGGCTCACATGTGAGGTGACGGACTATCATTAGTTTTCGGGTGGTGAACACGATGTAATCTACACAGAATTCGAAATATATTACAACGTACATCTGAAAGCTATATCATCTTAGGATCCACTGTTACTGCAATAAAATAAAATAAAATAAAATAAAATAAAATAAAATAAAGAAGTGTAGGAGGCTCAAGAGGCTAACAGGCTTTTGAAAAGTTATTCCAGGGATTTTTATGGCTTAGCTCAGGGCGGCAGACACCAGCCTGAGACACAGCTGTGACACAGCCACTAACTTCAACTAAACTATATTCCGACTGGAGGGAAATCAAAACTACTGTCAATCATAATTTATTGAAGGCTTCACTTTGTGCCAGATCCTGTGCCGACTGCTTTGCACCAACTGTCTCATTTAATCCTCACATCCAAAAGGTAGGTTACCGTTATTCTCCCCATTGTAAAGGTGAGGAGGCGGAAGCAGAAAGATGGCAATCTGCCTGGAATTCACAGAAGGATTCTCTAGGTAATGACATGACTTTTGGACAAGATTTCAAGGTTTAACACATTACAGTGCAGATGCAGATCCCAGTATCACAGAACGTGAAAAACACTGAGTCCTGCCAAATGTATTAAAACACTAATTATGGATCCTCACAATCTCTTGGCCTGTTTTCTCAGATGAGGGAAAACCCAGCGTGAAAAACCGTTGATGAGATGTCTGCAGAGGAGGACTACGTCTGGTCTTTAAAGCCGGGAACTATCCCAGTAGATTCTGAGTCAGTGGGTCCAGAGTAGGCCTTGAGCGTCTCTGTTCTTTTCAAAAGCCCCACAGGCTACACTTCCGTGCCCTTGGAGTTGGGAAGTACAGTCATGCCCTACATCGGGACGTTTCAGTCAACAACGGGGGTCCCATCAGATTAGTCCCATATGGCCTAGGTGTGTAGGAGGCTCTGCCATCCAGGTTTAGGAACTCCGTGGTGTTTGCACAGTCTCGAGATTGCCTGACCATGACACACTCCTCAGAACTTATCCCCACTGTTAAGCAAAGCATGACTATACTGCCTTGGATTCTCCACGGTCCCAGACCCTGCACTGTTTAGATGACTGCACACGCAGAGGGCACCGTGTCTGAGGCAGAGAGCAGCTGGAATCACAAAAGCTCTCGACAGAGAGTCAAGGAAAGGCGTGCTCTGCTTACACGACTCTCTACTTTTCTCTGGGTCTGAACCATTTCATAGCTAATCTGCTTTTTTTAACCGAGCAGCTTTGCCAAAAAAAAAAAAAAAGAAAAAACACAAAGTTACCAACAAACACTAAACAAACCAATATAAACAATACATATTAAATAAGCCTAACCCTACTATGCTACTGAAAAGGCTTTTATTTCCCTGGGATAATTTGGACAGCATTAGATTGTTTTACCAAGAGCAGCCAAGTCGAGGGAGATTATTTCTAATTCCACAGTGCTGCAGATGCGGTCAGTAGCAACTGCAAGCCGGAAAGGAAACAAAACAAAGTTGGGTGTAATCCATTCAAGTTCACACGTTTCACCAGGGACAGCCTCCAAGCCTTGAATACTTAGGTATGCATTTAGCCATTTCTTTAATCAACCACTACTAACGCCTACTAAAGGCCAGACACTGCTCTAAGTACTTTACGGATATGAAATATCCTCTCACCTTTACACTCACCTATGGAGTGTGTATGATAATCATCCCCGTTTTACAGATCAGGAAACTGACACACAGAATGGTACAGTAACTTGCCCAAGTTCACACAGCCCGTAGGTGGCAGAGCCAGGACCCATGTGACAGAGTCTGGCTCCAGAGGCCACGTTCTGAATCACCACGCTTAGTCTCCAAAAACCTAGAGAAAGCGCCAGCCTCAATCGAAAAGTTTTGTTTTCCCCACCCTACAGTCCCTACGCGGCGGCCCCAGTCTCCAGGGCATTCTTTCAGCTCCTCTGACAGGCCCTACTCCTCCCTTGCCCTGTCCCAACACTCTCCCGCACAAGTCCTCCTTTTCTTTTAGGCATCTGCTCTCAGCTTCAACATCACTGCCTAAGTCACAAAGTCTAACAGGAAATGCCGTCTTTCTCAACACTCAACACAAAATTGCTTTTACGTATCTCCTAGGTAATTGGTTGCTGCCTGTCTGTCCTTTCCAACCAGGCTGTGAGGGCCAGTACGTCAAACAGCCTGTCAGTCTTGCTCACCAAGTGTCCAGGCCACTGAACACGCACCGACCAGAGGAAAGGAAGGACTTGTCCCAAAGTCAACTCTCCAGACTTTCTGTGGAAGGAGGGAACGAACGGAGCACCCTCCAGCCTCACGCTTTCTCTTGCCATGACTTTCAAGTGTGGGGCACATACCTGTGCTCACAACGCTCCCCGGACAGCCCCCACTGCACCCCTAACAGGTAGACTTCTGCACAGTCAAGGGCTTTGGAAAGCACTGGCTCTGCACACAAATATTACGTGGCCCTCGACAGGCCACTTCCCCTGAACCGGCCTGAGCTTCAGGCCCACAACAGGCTTCGTGAAAACCCCAACGGAACGTAGCCTCGAAAAGAGGGAGACCCGCACTCCTCAGAACGCCTCGAGACCAGTGTCCTTATCGACTTCGCGTCTGTCCTTCCAAGAAGCCGAGACCACGGGTGGCGCTTCAGCGCCCGACTCCCGGGCACCGCATGCCCAGGCTGGCCCCGTGCCCGGCACACACCGCCCGTTCCACGAACGCCTCAAGCGCACGAAGAGACCCCCTCGCTCCCCGCGCCGCACAGCTGTCCCGCGACCTGACGGGCACCTCTCGGCGCACAAGCCTATTCCTCAGGGACACGCTCGCCTCCCACCAGCCCCCAGGCCCACGCCCCCCAGGTACCTCTCTCAGATGGAATCCTCTTCGCAGGCGCCCTGGTCGTCCGTGTCCGGCGAGCAGGAAGAGCGGGAGCTGAAGGACGGCCTCCTCAGGCTAGCGGCCGTGGCTGTGGAGGGCCCGGGCTGCTGTGCCCAGCGGGGACGCGGAGCGGCGTCCACGGACGCCGGGGGAACGGACGAGCCCGGCCCGGGAGAGAGCAGCACAGCGCGGCCGGACTCCGCCGGGCTCGGCTCTGGGCAGGCAGGCGCGGCTCGCCGACGCCTCCCACGCCTCCCAGGACGGCGGCCCAGCAGCCGCGCGCTCCTCTCCTCTCCTCGCGCGCGCGCGCGCGCCGCCGCCCAGACGCTGCCCGGCCGTTGCCCCGCCCCCCCCTCCGGCGGTGGACTGCGGACAGCGACGGGGACACCCTCCTGGGAGAACTCCTGCGGCCCCGCCCACACGCTTCGGACCTTCGCGGAGCGGGAAGGTGCGCTGACAGGGACGCAGGGTCCCCGCTACGCTCGCTCTCGGGGAACTGCAGCCTCCTCCCTCGGCTTTCACTTGAATGTCACACCCGAAACCATGCAACGTCTACAAGAAAACATAGGCAGTGTGCTCTTTGACATCAGTCTTAGCAGCCTATTTTCAAGTACCACGTCTGACTGGGCAAGGGAAACAAAATACAAAATGAACAAACGGGACTACATCAAAGTCAAAAAACATCCTCTGCACCGCAAAGGAAACCATCCACAAAACCAAAACACAACCTAACAACTGGGAGAAGATTCTTGCAAACCGTATATCGGATAAGGGGTTAATATCCAAAACACAGAAAGAACTCATACATCTCAACAGCAAAAAAAATCAACAACCCAATTGAAAAGGCGGGCAAAAGATCTGAGCAGTGATTTCTCCAAAGAAGGTATACGGATGGCCAACAGGCATATGGAAAGGGACTCAACATCATTAGCGATCAGAGAAATGCAAATCACAACTACAAGGAGATGTCACCTTACTCTGGTCAGAATGGCTCTAATTAACAAGACAAGAGACAAGTGTCGGAGAGGATGTGCAGAGAAGGGAACTCTCCTGCACTGCTGGTGGGAGGGCAGACTGGTGCAGCCACTATGGAAAGCAGGATGGAGTATCCTCAGAAAACTAAGAATACATCTACCATATGTAGGATCCAGCTAGCCCACTGCTGGCTATTCATCCAAAGAACTTGAAAACACCAATGCAGAAAGACACATGCACCCCTAGGTTCACTGCAGCATTATTCACAACAGCCAAAACTTGGAAGCAACCTAGGTGCCCATCAAGGGAAGAATGGATAAAGAAGATGTGGTATGTATACACAATGGAATGCCACTCGGCCCTAAGAAATGATGAGATCCGACCATTTGTGACAACGTCGATGGACCTTGAGGGTATTATGTGAAGTGAAATAAATCAGAGGGACAAAGTCAAACACCGTGTGATCTCACTCATAAGGAGAAGATAAAAACAACGACAAACGCACACAGAGCAAAGGAGATTGGATTGGTGGTTACCATAGGGGGAGGGGGGAGGGGAGAGAGCCAAAGGGGTGATGAGGCTCACATGTGAGGTGACGGACTATCATTAGTTTTCGGGTGGTGAACACGATGTAATCTACACAGAATTCAAAATATATTACAACGTACATCTGAAAGCTATATCATCTTAGGATCCACTGTTACTGCAATAAAATAAAATAAAATAAAATAAAATAAAATAAAATAAAGAAGTGTAGGAGCCTCAAGAGGCTAACAGGCTTTTGAAAAGTTATTCCAGGGATTTTTATGGCTTAGCTCAGGGCGGCAGACACCAGCCTGAGACACAGCTGTGACACAGCCACTAACTTCAACTAAACTATATTCCGACTGGAGGGAAATCAAAACTACTGTCAATCATAATTTATTGAAGGCTTCACTTTGTGCCAGATCCTGTGCCGACTGCTTTGCACCAACTGTCTCATTTAATCCTCACATCCAAAAGGTAGGTTACCGTTATTCTCCCCATTGTCAAGGTGAGGAGGCGGAAGCAGAAAGATGGCAATCTGCCTGGAATTCACAGAAGGATTCTCTAGGTAATGACATGACTTTTGGACAAGATTTCAAGGTTTAACACATTACAGTGCAGATGCAGATCCCAGTATCACAGAACGTGAAAAACACTGAGTCCTGCCAAATGTATTAAAACACTAATTATGGATCCTCACAATCTCTTGGCCTGTTTTCTCAGATGAGGGAAAACCCAGCGTGAAAAACCGTTGATGAGATGTCTGCAGAGGAGGACTACGTCTGGTCTTTAAAGCCGGGAACTATCCCAGTAGATTCTGAGTCAGTGGGTCCAGAGTAGGCCTTGAGCGTCTCTGTTCTTTTCCAAAGCCCCACAGGCTACACTTCCGTGCCCTTGGAGTTGGGAAGTACAGTCATGCCCTACATCGGGACGTTTCAGTCAACAACGGGGGTCCCATCAGATTAGTCCCATATGGCCTAGGTGTGTAGGAGGCTCTGCCATCCAGGTTTAGGAACTCCGTGGTGTTTGCACAGTCTCGAGATTGCCTGACCATGACACACTCCTCAGAACTCATCCCCACTGTTAAGCAAAGCATGACTATACTGCCTTGGATTCTCCACGGTCCCAGACCCTGCACTGTTTAGATGACTGCACACGCAGAGGGCACCGTGTCTGAGGCAGAGAGCAGCTGGAATCACAAAAGCTCTCGACAGAGAGTCAAGGAAAGGCGTGCTCTGCTTACACGACTCTCTACTTTTCTCTGGGTCTGAACCATTTCATAGCTAATCTGCTTTTTTTAACCGAGCAGCTTTGCCAAAAAAAAAAAAAAAGAAAAAACACAAAGTTACCAACAAACACTAAACAAACCAATATAAACAATACATATTAAATAAGCCTAACCCTACTATGCTACTGAAAAGGCTTTTATTTCCCTGGGATAATTTGGACAGCATTAGATTGTTTTACCAAGAGCAGCCAAGTCGAGGGAGATTATTTCTAATTCCACAGTGCTGCAGATGCGGTCAGTAGCAACTGCAAGCCGGAAAGGAAACAAAACAAAGTTGGGTGTAATCCATTCAAGTTCACACGTTTCACCAGGGACAGCCTCCAAGCCTTGAATACTTAGGTATGCATTTAGCCATTTCTTTAATCAACCACTACTAACGCCTACTAAAGGCCAGACACTGCTCTAAGTACTTTACGGATATGAAATATCCTCTCACCTTTACACTCACCTATGGAGTGTGTATGATAATCATCCCCGTTTTACAGATCAGGAAACTGACACACAGAATGGTACAGTAACTTGCCCAAGTTCACACAGCCCGTAGTAGAATAATTAGCCTCACAGAGGTCTGTTGATGGAAATGGAAGAAGAGATTTTACAGCAATTTCAGCAAGTTCGGGATATTTATTTTAAATTTTTGGTCCCAAGTAAAGCAAATGATGCTGTATTTTCAAAGTCATCTTCAATCTTTCATCAGTAGCCAGTTCCAATAATTTATCCCATAATATTTTAGCTCAATTTAAATTATCTTTTGATGAAATAAATGAACTCTGATCCATTAATTTCTTAAATGAGGATTTTTAAATGAATAATACATTTAAAAACATTCCATCTGCTATGGACTGAATTCATATGTTGAAGCCCTAATTCCCAATGTGGCTGTATTAAGAGATAGGGCCCTTAGGGAGGTAATGAAGGTTAAATGAGGTCACAAGGGTGGGTCCCTGATCCAATAGGATTAGTGTCCTTATGAGAAAAAAACACCAGAGAGCTGTTCTCTCTCCTTCTCATCCTGTGTGTGTGTATATACATATAGGAAAGGCCATGTGAGGACATAGTCTGCAAGGCAGGAGGAGAACTCTCATCAGAAACTGAATAGTTGGAGCCTTGAGCTTGGACTGCTCTTCTCCAGAGCTGTGAGAAAATCAATTTCTGCTGTTTAAGCCACCGGTCTATAGTATTTCATTATGGCAGCCCAAGGAGACTAAGGCAATCAAGTTCATCGAGTGTTTGCTGACAACACTTTGCAGATGAGAACATCAAGATCTTTTTCTACTCACTGACAATTATTTTTAAATTAAAATTGTGACATAGCAATCTATAAAAAAAACTTGTTCTTCAAAGTTTCTAGCTTTTAATTTTTCCCTTTGGTCTCAGCTCCTAAAATACTGAATTATTTTTTTTTCATGGAAATATAAAGATCATTAAATACATCAAAGATATCAGTCAAAAGAGCAAGTCAGGCTTTCCTCGTGATGTGTTTAAATATTGGGAACAAACTTATTTCTCATCCTGAAGAAACATTAAGAGTTTGTTGTGTAGTTCAAACACTCTTGACATAACTTCTCCCCTCAATACTGATGATAACTGTTTACATCATGTTCTATATTATCACAACTGGCTGTGTGGGGGGAAAAACAATAAAAAAGAAACCCTAATTTGTGGCATTTACTGGTTTCCTTGAATTGTATATCCCTATCATAGATAATTTCAATCTGCCAATGTGAAGTCACTGAACACAGTGTTCTGAAAAATGGTAGCAATCAGTTCTGATGGGCCAATGAAAGCCACTTCCAGTACACTGGTTCTTACAAAACTGAAAATTTGTGCTACGTCACTAAGGATTGTTTATTTCAGCTGACATTTTTTAAAAACCAAATTTTCCCCAATGAAAGAAGCATTGCATTGATTGACATTCTCTCACAAGCTACTTACCCTACTTAATGACTCCAGAACGTTTTCCTGATGTTGGCACTTGCAGCATCAGAACACAGCCCCATACAAAACTTACACTGCCAATTACGTTTGTCGACAAAACAATTATTCACAATTTTATAACATTTAGAGCTAGTTGTGTTTCTCAGGAATGAAGCTAAAAGAGAATTTAAATGAGAGCAGAGATTTCTTCCTTCAAATCAGCATTTTCAAATTGTACATATACTGAAAGAACTCCACATAAGTGTTATCTGCACATTCATCAAGTTGCAATGGAAAACCGCTGTGCTAGCTTTCTTTATTCAATGAGTTGGTTTTCTGTATCATTCGGCAGTTTTGGAAATCATTGAGCTATAAGGACATCAGGAAGTAGTATTTGAGCTACTTTCTTTACCAGAGTCCCTGAACATTTCTAAGCAAACATCTTTGATGCAGTCATTCACTAATGTCTTGGCAAGTGTATGTGTATTTTAGTCCTAGCAACCCAAAGTGCCACTTCATGTAAACCCATGAAACACTAATTTTTATGTGTAGAATATTGAACACATGCTTCTATCAGCTTTTAATTCAATACTTTTTCTTTCAAAGAATTATTTTGATTTTAAATTTAATCCCTTATGTTTTGTGTATAAATGATTGTAAATCTTGATGATTTCATGAATTCAAAATCTAATGGCTCCACAAATAATACACTATGGTGTTAGCACTTCACCATCAATTAAGGATAAAAATCAAATCCAATATATGAGCTGACATATTTTCAGGTAAATTTCTTTGGAACGCTTTTTGCCCTCATTTTTATGGAATGTCCACGTTCGAATATCACTATTGCCTCATTCAGCATATTGTGTATTTTCTTATAAAAAAGAAAAAGTCTGGTGAAGCTTATGTGGCCATATATAGTTGGAGTCAAAGTAAATAATGAAAATTTTATTTCCCTAATTGAGAAAGGAATCTTATATGATAAATTATAATGGGCTTGATTAAAACAAAGTGATGATAAAAATAACTTTATAAAAATAAGTGCTTATATACTCTCAGATATTTATATAGTCTTGGTTGCAGTTGGCAAAGTAACTTGAAAATGTAACACATTGTAACACGGTTCTGCTGCATATGACAAATATACAGCTCCAGCCATAGGCAATTCACTATATGAATTTGGAAAAAAAGTGTTTGTGCCCTATTCAATGGTATGAGTCTATCAGTCATGTTTTTAGATCTTGCAACAATGTCTAACTGCTATTGATTTTTCTAAATGCTTATCCTCAATCTCTGTACTTTCCTCCTCATTGACTGGTAACAAATAGTTCACTAACCTTCACTGGTCCTCGGACCACACCGAGAGCAGCACTTTTGTAGAGAAGTCTTCCCCATATGCAGACATAGCTCAGTATGTTGGTTGAATCATGAGGAGATTGTTGATCAAGAACTGTTAACGTCTAATAAGACTTCCTCATGTGCTGAATATTATGCTAAATGCTTTATATGGTTTATCTAATGTAAGCTCACCCAACTCTAAGAGATTGATACCATTTCCATCCCCATTTTATAGGTAGAGAAATAGATGCTTAGAAAGTTAAAAGTAATCAATTCCTATTTCATCTTGTCTCTCAGGATGAGATGAGTGAGAGACAAAGTGGAGCGCTACCTTGGTAGTAGAATTTGGAAGAACAAAAATACCTACTTGTCCACAAGGAATTCTCCTCATTAGTCCACCCTTCTTTCACACCGCCTTGAAATTTTCATGGATACATGGGAAATGGTCTGTAGAAGGTTTAGGAAATGGCTTCCACGTCGGCATAGCTGTGTGCAGTGTTGATCAGTAGACGCCTTTGCCCTACATTTCTGCTAGAAGAGGAGGATAGTCAGAAGTCTCCAGGTGGCAGATGATTCTAGACTCAGGATGACAGAGGTGGGTTGAGGGATGGGGTAAGGAGCAGATGGGAAAATAAAGAATAACCTATCTGACCTTGATCTCCTTTACACGAAGTTTCAGCTCCTTGAGAATTTCCTTTATTCTTCCTCTTTTGCCTTTTGACACCTTCCCATTCCCTCTTCTACCTCGGTCAGTTTTCTACTGAAAGACCACAAGGCTGGAAGCAAGGCTTCGGTTTGAATTCCAATTCTAGCACAATAAAAGATGAAGGTATCCCCTCATCCTCTCTTCTGCTTTTCAGTGGGCTGAATGACCGCTAAGTACCTGAACTAGATGATCACATAAACAGACCTACATTTTGTGTCACTTCTATATTCGTGGTGGATTGGCAGCAACTAATTTTAAAATTAAATGTAAACTAATTGCGACCACGACCCCAATTTCTGGTTCATCAATACCTCCACTGTGCCTTCATATTGCAATGTAATTAGCCTGCGTGTGTACATATGTGCACACACGTGTGTGCGCACACGCAAGTCTATGTGTGCGTTTCCACAGTTTTTACCTGAGAATTCTAGAACCAAAGAAACTTCACAAGTTTCTTACACTCTAGATGCTTTCTAGCATGACCTTTCTAAAACAAATCTAATCATGTCACATCCCTGCTTAAAATCCAAGTAGTTTCTCACCACCAGAAAAGTAACATCCAAACTCTTAGCAAAGACGTTGAGGTTCTTTTAGCTCTATCCCGACTTATCTTATCATTCCTTACCTTACACACTCTAAATAAACTAAATATTTTGCTGTGGTTTGAAAGCTTTGTCCTGTTTTTACTGGTCCCACCTCCATCTTCCTCTTTACCCGTGTAATTTTAACTCATCTCTTAAGTCCCATCTTAGATGCTACTTCCCCCTGGGCAAAATCTCCTGTGACATGACCCCTACCCCTTCTCTGGGCTTCTGTACTTGGTCTTCCTTTCAATTCAGTCACTGCAACTCTCTGTGGCCAGTCTTCTCCACCCCTTTAATTAAATGCCTTGAGGGCAGGGGCCTTGCCTGTCCTTTTTATCAAGGCATCCACAGCAGTAAGTAAAATGCCCAACTTATACGAGATTCTTAGTGAGTACATGTTGAATGAATAAAGCCAGTCTAAATTATTACTGAAAAACCTGAGGCCAGCCCAGTGGCATAGTGGTTAAGCTTGGGAGGCTCTGCTTCAGCCACCTGGATTTGTGGGTTCAGATCTTGGGCTCAGACCTACACACCACTCATCAAGCCATGCTGTGGTGGCATCCCACATACAAAATAGAGGAAGAAGGGTGCAGATGTTAGCTCAGGGCCAATCTTCCTCACCAAAAAGGAAAAAAGAAAAAGCTGCAATTACCTCCATAAAATTTCCCCAAATTGACATCACCTGATTTAAATTACATTATGCTACAATTTTTCAACCTTTGTAAAGATGGTTAGCATTGTAATTTATAGAATTTTGTGCTTGTTCACATATGTTTTTGAAAATATTGTTTTTATTATCCTCTTATTTCTCTGGTTATATGATTATCTCTAGAGCATTTTTGAAGAATTATAGTTTTATTATCAAGTACACACAATTACTAAAACTCATAACACAAATCAAGTTGCTTTACTCCCTACACTGTAATTATTTTAATTGAATGTAAATAGATTTTTCTAAAATGTTTTTGAACAGTTTTTTAAATGAATACTATTGTGTTTCTGCTTTTTACCATCAATTTGCTTATTAAGTTACTTTGATATAATGTGAAAATAACACTCATGTAACTCCTGTCAAGTTATAATTGGTAGAATTAGAAATAATATTTTCCAGTCGTTAATATCAGAATTTATAAGGAGAAGAAATCTTATTATTATTCAACTTTGGATTGTGAAATTTTGCAGAGAGTAGAACAGTGATTTTTGTGGAAAGAGAACAGCCTTGTGAAAGAATTTCTGTATGTACCGAAATGTGGAGGGAGGACAGCGAATAAGGATTCTAGCATATTTGTGAGCAGTTCTTAAAGACATGTAGCTTTCTGTTAAATGTTCACCCTGTTCATCCACATTACACAGTTTTATTTCCAGACCCCTGATAGGAAAAAGAACTCATAATTGGGAAACAGATGGGGCAGCAGAAGTTGCTAGAGGCTGTGAATGTGTCTTACTGAGAGTTCAGCACTGCCTGAGGCTGGTCAGCACCCAGCACAGCAGGAGTCACTCCAGTCACTTAGGGCGAACAGGTGCCTGTGGGTCATCTCTGGTCAAGCACAGTGTACACCACCATCACCACCACCACTACCACCATTAACAACAACATCAAAATAAAAAACCTCTACTAGGTATCAGGAGAGCTGCTTGCTCCCTGTTTTCATGTGTGCTCCACAGAGAATTCACCCAAACGATATCTTGATTAAAAAAAAAACCAATACAACTAAACAGAGAAAACCCTTTAAAATTCTCTGTAAATACGTTTAACAAGTGGTAGTCAGATGAAATGATTTAAATATTTACAAACCAGGAGTTGCTCTGCGGATGTTTTTTAGCGACTTTTTATTTGTTAGCACTCGCTAACACCTTACCTGTGATAGATTTAAGATATTCTACAATGCTTTAGCAATTAACACTTCCAAAGATATTCGCCAAGTAATGCTGGTTGAATATTTTCTGTATTACCTCCTGGTTCTCCTTGATTTTATCATCTCTCGGATTTAACACCAACTCTAATTTCTGAAATGGGGTCATCTACAGTGAAGGAGAAGGGCTTTGACCAATGGCAAAAGCGATTTAGGGCTCCCCCACCAAACCACATGAGTTTAAGTTGTCTATATTCATAGACAAATGTTTACTCCTATGATGAGCTCCTCTCTGCTGGTGGGCAAAAGGAGAGGAAGTCACAGTTTCTCTGCTTTAGCATTGACACAATACCTGTTTTATAAACTGAGGATGATTTTTAAAAAGAAATGCAAATAAACATTATAGAAGGCTCATTTCATATACTTTAAAAAATTGTGGGTCTTTTGTTCAGACTATACACAGACACACACAAGTCTCACATAATGTTAAGCCTTGGGGAGAAACACACTTCAAGCCTAAAGTTTATGTCAAACAGTCATTCTTCTCTTCAAGTTATAAGTCATTTTGATTTTAAATATACACTCATACACAGAATTTCTTGAAAGCTTAACTGGTTTTATTTTTATCTTTCTTTTCAGCATGACATAAGCCATAGCTCAGGTCTTCAAATTGCTGTAGATGTAGTTATCATATAAATGTGAATAAATCTAAATAGTTGAACTAGTTCAAGGCTTTCTAAGTAGGTGGAGCATATAGAAAGTTAAATGTGTCTGTCTTTTTGTTTTTCAGTCAGTTTGGCTCGCGATGCTATTCAGTGATGGTGAGTGGAGAAGGACTTGCCACAAAAATACTCAGGTCACTTACCACGAGGGAGCAGAGCAGAATGACCTTATCAGGTTATAGACTTACCACACTTTGAGCGCTCCCTGTAGTCCTGAGGCTAACAGTTCCCAGGCTGAGATCTATACCCACACTCCCAGTCCTGCCACTCTTCTTTCTATGTTCCAGCTGTACTGACTCTCTAAATTCTTTGAATGAGCCATGCTCTTTCCTATGTTAGAGAATCTACTAGGAACCTTCTTTACCAATCCCTCCCTGTCTGTTCACCTGACTAATGTCCACTCACCCTATGGGGCTCAGCTCAGACTGCACTTTCTTAGGAAAGCCATCCCTAATGAGCCCTCTCTCTGTCCACACTCACATACATACACACACACCAGACTAAGTCAAACTCCCAAGGCTCTCCTCCCCATAGTACTGGTCACTTCTCCTTCTTAACCTTCATAGCATTTCTAATTCTTGTCTAGTGTCTGTTTTTCCCTACAAGTCTGTAACAGCATAGGGACAAAGATAGTATGTCTCATTCTCACTTGAATCCTGAGCATAGCAGAGCATCTGGCACATAGTGGGTGCTAGGTAAATGCCGAAGGAAGGGAGGAAGGAAGGAAGGAAGGAAGAAGGAAGGAACGAACGAAGTAGGAAGGCAGGAAGGGATGGAGGGAGGGAAGGGGAGAAGGAAGGAAGAAAGGGAAGAGGAAAGATCTCTGCAGGACTGTAAACTCTCTATCCTTGTGGACTTAGAAGAAGCATATAGACTTCCTCTGGTCTGCATATAGACTACATATAGCATATGTACTATATATGTACTGGTAGCATGTAGACTACACTATACCTCAAAGTCTCTTTAGTTCTGTATCATGCTAAGTCAGCTACATCTTCTACAACCCTAGGTCTGTTGAAAATGCAGCTCCTGTGTAGTTCACTGGGAAGATTCTAGAATGGAAATGCACCAATTAGCTCATTTAAGTGGAGGACACATTTATCCCAACTGATCTCAGATATCAACGGGGGAGCTATGATCAGTCATGTGTATTGGGCCCAGCTCCCTACTCTGTGAGAAGCAAGTGATAAAACACTTTCTTTCACAGAGACTGAATGGTCTTGTTCCAGAAACTGCAGGGCACCACTCTGTGAGTAGAGGAATGACTCTGCCCCTTGACCAAGACAATCTTAATGTTCTCAGCTTGACTAGACTTTAGACAAATTTCTCCCTGAGTATGAGCCACTTGACTTCTCTTAGAGTATTTGCTTTCAAAAACATTCCATTGTAAATTCTTTCTCTGCTTCCTTTGAGATGCAAGCATTCTCCCAGCCTCCTGTCAGTTTTACAACAGAGAATTTTCTTTCTCAGGGACCTGGGAGCCATCTCTTTGAAATGTGATTATCAAGAGCAGTGGCAAACCCCTATCTCCCAGTCTCTGTGGGAAGGTGGGAGCCTAACTTAGATAAGTGACAATTACCAAACACAGATGGCTTAATCACATTGACCAAGCTCCCCACAGTGTCCTCCAGCACTGTCTCACTAGCTCACCCCAACGCTTAAAAAACGCTCCCACCTTTTGTTTCACAGAATTGAGTTCAGTGTCTCTGGCCGGTTGGAATAGTCTTGACTATAGTCTTCTTTGCCTGTTAAACTCTACCTAGTGCAATTTTTCCTTGACATTCTCTTGGGACGGGATCACAGCCACTCACATGAGACTTGGCCTGGCTCATGTGCACACCAGAATTAAATTGGAGCTGCATCACTCATGGCAGAAGTGAGTGTTGCAGAAGGTGACCAAATTTAAAAAATTTGAACCCACTGAATACAATGTCAGTGAACTTCCATTTAGTGAGCAGGAGGATTATTTTTATTTTGCAGAGTGAGATTGTTTTCTTTTAATGCTGTTATTTTTAAATAGCATTAGAGGGGAAGAAAAGCATCTGGTCACTTCTAAGCAATGCAAATTTGAACAATACCCAGGAGCAGAATTTGTGGTTGTCATGTTTCTGAGCTAACTCAACTTTTCACCCCATATAATGCAACTCATGTAATGGTCTTGATCGCAACCACGAAACCTTGTTGAGCTCTTATTGTGAAGGTGAGTGGCTGAGTTTTATTTCCTTCTGGTTTGGACAGCAACTGATAGACTTTGTGGTCTAGTTGTAAAGAGCACTGTGTTTGGGAGTCAGACTACTTGGATCCATATCCAGGTCCTCTGGGACTTCAGCTAGTTGCTGAACATCTTCTGACTCAGATAAAGTGAGTAGCACAGAATCTGATGACTAGTAGATGCTCAATAAACGTTAGTTCTTGTAATTGTTACTATCATCATCATCATCATCATCATCCCTTTCACTATTGGGAAAAGCAAACAAGCTGAACGTTATGATATCACAACTTTCTACTCTGCGAAAAAACATGTCATTGATTGGTAGCATTGCTGGCTTAAAATAGACTTTCAGCCTTGCTGAATTGCTTCATTCATTCATAACTCTGAGCTCTATTTGTGAGACATTTGTCTTTCTCTCTCCCCACCCCAATCCCTGAATTTTTTTAGTGATGGATGGGCAGACAGAGATGAAGTCATTGAAGGTTATGAGGTGGAAGCCAACGGAGGAATCACGATAAAGCTGCAGTCTCCAGAGGTCAGGTCATTTGATGATTATTTCCTGAAGCTGAGGCTGGACACTAATACGAGGAACCCCTGGTTCCCTGAGTTCTGGCAACATCGGTTCCAGTGCCGCCTACCAGGACACCTTCTGGAAAATCCCAACTTTAAAAGAATCTGCACAGGTAACTTGTGTTCACAAAATCATAACCCAGAGGTTTGGTAATCTCCTCCAGCCCCATTATAGCTTGTTAAATGAGAATAGAAGATGCCAACTCTGGGTGTCCAAAGACTAAATTGCCATCTTAATTATAAAATAGATTGAATGGGGGGGAGTGTGTACTGCCCCAGGGATTCATGTTTCTGTGTTCTAGAAAGATTGCTTTGGTCTTTGGTGGAGTAAGTAATAAGAAGAGACAACATGGGGCCGGCCCAGTGGCACAGTGGTTAAGTTCACACGCTCTGCTTCGGAGGCCCAGGGTTCATGGGTTCAGATCCCAGGTGTGGACCTACACACCATTCATCAAGCCGTGCTGTGGTGGTGTCCCACATACAAAATAGAGGAATATTGGCACAGATGTTAGCTCAGGGACAATCTTACTCAAGCGAAAATAGGAAGATTGGCAACAGACATTAGCTCAGGGCCGATCTTCTTCCTCACCAAAAAAAAAAAGCGGCAGGGAGAAGAGACAATATAAGTCCTGGAAAAGCAAACTGAGAATTCAGAGATCTAGTATTCAAGCCAGTGGGAAGAGATTTTATGACAGGCATGTAGGAGATGTTAGCCACAGACAAAAGTAAGCAGCACTGGTTTCATCCCTTTTTCTTCTTTGTGATTTGCTTCAATATACAAGTCAGGAGCAGATGAGATAATGTCACCACCAACGTATGTGGATATGAGCATAGGTGGCAAGAAACTCTCCACTCTCTATAAACAGGAATGACGATTCCCAATGGGACAGATACTCCTCGTGCACTGCTCAGTAGAGGCATGCCGGGAAAAGGCAGTTCACTGTTCCAGGTCTTTAAGGGCTTGGTGAACTCCACAGATGTCTTCTTCCCTCCCCAGGAACTACTATAACCCAGACTTGTTAAAGCAGTAACTTTTCTGATATTATTATTACTACATAGACACTTCGCTGTCCCTTGTCCTTTTTCAGTATTATCCATACTGCAAAGTTACATCACCTTTGGTCTAACATAGTACCACTCAAAGCCAGTTGTCCATACTGAGTTGATAACATAGCATGATGGCCAGGCATTAAGGACCCTATCTGTCACCAAATTTATATTATAGCACAGTGGTGTTACACATATTTCCTGTAACTGAGCTGAACAGATATTATTTAGAAAGGTCTAGAACTCATTTGTTCACAAACATTCATGGATAAAACACTGTAAATGGCAAAAAAAAAAAAAAAGGGACAGAAGTATATCACCCATGACGCTCCACCTAGAAAAACTTGTGGTCTCTTTGGGAAAATCAAAACAGATCATACACAGGATATAGATAAATAATGATCAAAGACAATGAGGTTTTATAAGACAGGGTAAGAATATGGCTAGTTACATAAAATATTTCTAGTTTTAATAATATTCGTATTTTGAGGTTAGAAAATTCTTTAGAATGCCAATATATTTAAATGCAGTGATATATGTCTGACTTGGGAAGGTTCAGCAGAGTTCTCTGAGAAATTGCCTGATGTGGATCTATTTTCAATCAATCAAGGCTTTTAGAACTTCCTCAGTATGGTTTCTCGGGAGGCTGAAAGCTGGGAGGAAGGGCAGGGAGGTGCTGAACAGCTAACCATTTCTGTCACATATGTATCTCTACTGACTTCTACTTTGTCTCAAATAACAGACCAAGGCAAATTAAGAATTCTAATGGACCAATAAAACACCTAGTGCGTTCTCCTAATTTGGAAAATAAAGACTTTGAGGCTGTAGGGGCGACAGTTTCCCATAGGTTAATGGCAGTATGGAATTAGAACACACACCTCTCAGAAATCACAATATTGGGCTGCTGTTGGACTTAGGAGTTAGTAATATATTACTTTTTATTGTTCTCAATAAACATTGTTCATTGTTTCCTAATGAACGTTGTTCCCTTTCTTGAGCTGTAAGATCTTCGAAGATGGAGAACACTTGCAGCCCTCACAGAACCCCATGCAACGTTGATCTCTGGGATCTTAGTCACTTCTTAGTAGTGCATTGATCAGTTGACTTATATTCTTTTAGTCTAGGGAGCCAATGAGTTTTCCTTTTTTTAAAAGAAAAGTTAACGACTATGATTTTTCAAATAAAATGTATTTTATTCATTAAACATTCAACAAAATTTATTGAGCACCTACTATGTGTAAGGCTTTATGCTAGGAGACGGAAATGAACAGAAAACAAAAGAGGAAAAGAACTGTTTTCAATAACCTTACATTCCAATGCAGAGAAATAAACTGCAAAGAAAATAAATTGAGCAAAATGCATTGCCATTTAATTTATCATAAGAGCATGGGAGAAAGTAAAGGATGGGGTAGGGAACGATGGGTGGAGGAATTGCAGCTTAAAAGAGAGTGGACAGAGAATGCCTCACTGAGAAGTGGGCGTTTGCTTAACAATGTGGAGGCCATGAGAGAGTGAGCCATGTAAATACTGGGGAAGGGCTTTCCAAGCACGAGGAATAGCAAATAAAAAGAGGCACCAGCACCTGGCTTAGTGGAAGAGCAATAAGGAGCCCAGGCTGGCTGGAGCCAGCGAGTGCTTGGAAGAGCAAGGAGATGAGAGAGGCACACAGGAGAGCAGATCGTGCAGCACTGCACTGGCCTGGTGAGAACTTTGGCTTCGTTCTGAGTGAGATGGGGAGCCACTGGGAGGTTCAAGCAGAGCAGGGACACGACGGCCTTACTTTTTCTGAACAAAATCACTCTTGCTGCAGTTTGTAAGATTTGACAGAAGGGGAAAGAGCAGAAGGAAGCAGGGCAGTGAGGAGGCTGCCGCGATAATGCAGGCGAGAGGGCGGTGGGTTGGGCCATGGTAGCAAGCAAGACGGAAAGAAGTGGTTGAATCCTGAGTTTATTTTGAATGACAGCTGAGGGGATTTGCTGACAGAATTGTTAAGAATGACGCTGTTCTGAGCAACCAGTTGGTGTTGCCATTGACTGAGATGGGGAAGACTCCAGGAAAAGCTGGGTGGGACAGCATCAGGAGCTGGGTTTCACGCAAGTTAAGTTTGAGATGCATATTAATGATGCAAGTATTTGTGTCACTTTGACATTGCATTTCCTTAGTAAAATTCAGAATACTACATATTAAACATGCTTAGATGTCTTTAGGTAAGGATTTCCAGGAAACTATCTTCTAACCTGAGCTTTTAATACAAAAGTTAGAACTCTGCAGCAATGTACAATAAAATTTGGGTTTTCACTTGTCGCAGTACATACAAATATCAAGGCTAAAGTCTGAATTTGGTTAACATTCATGGCAGAAAATAATGATTTGCACATTCATGAATTGTTCTGATATTATGCTTGACTCTCAAAACTATTTCTAAGCGCTTATTATGTGATTACAGCCTTTAATAAACATATTTACATTTGCATTTCATTCTGGAGTCAAGTTCAGCATATATTTCCCTCTGTTCTTAGTTCTAAGGAAGACAGAAAGCTTTTTTAGCTCTTCTACTTGGAACTAATTCATAAAATTTATTGATGTTTTCTTCTGCAGAAATCTTCAGATTTTATCTTTAGCAGTACTTGTCTGTGTTATCTACGTGTGTGCATATTCTTGTAAACTTACCTTGCTCTTCAGTCTTGATCTCTGTATTTCTGTGAAATTGGCTTCAATGGTATGGAAGAACATAAGCTTTCACTTAAGTATCATTCTTATCTAGTTGTGATCCTAGAATATCAAATGAATTCTGTATCTTCTAACGAATATGCAGGTACATTTGTGAAAATCAGTGTGAGGAAGTGGATTTAACCTTTCTAGACTATTGACAGCTACTGTTTCTGTCACTCGTTTTTAGCTCTTCTAATTGGGTCACTTTTAGTGTTTTGAAAAGTTTTGATATTACAGTTGGTTTCCATAGAAACCTTTATTGAGCTTAATCTCAGATGTCACTATTTAAATAAAGAGTTCATGTACTCCAGATTGTCAGTTTGAATATTAAGAGTCCTGAGCCCAGGCTGAATAATTTGGGAATCACTGTAGCTAATTAAAAAGTCCTTCATGTAAAGGCTACACCACTGCTTAATTAGTTGAGTATTTCAAGGGATTGGAGATGTGTTGGAAAAGCACTAAATGAAACATCAAAGCCTAACTTCTAAAAAATTAATCATTGTTAGGACAGTGAAAGAGTAGGTATTTATACAAGTCAAAGTCACTCTTTTCTAGTAAATGTCTTAGTGCTTGCAGCAATTGTGTCATGTTTACAATGGCATAGTGCTTTATCATTCTTGATGAGAATTGCTAGAAAGATTCCATGGAAGCTGACTGAGTACAGCATTTGGCAGCTCAACCACCGGGTACAACACTGGCTCAGCTATGTATCTGCCACATGATTTGGACGACCTTACTCAACCTCTGAATCTCAGTTTCTGCAACTGTAACTTGGTAACGATTTCTACTTCACATGGGTGTTGTGAGAATTGAATGAAATAATACAAGTGAAATACTTTGTAACCTGTGAATCCTTACATAAACGTCAAGTGTTGTTATTAGTGGCGTGCCTTACTAGAAAGCAAATAAGGTATGACTTAGACCAACTCATTAAAATTAGTGTTTTTGAAATTACAAACTTAACCTAACTACATTCCAGAATGTGGAAGCTAGAGAAAAATAAGTACCCAACTCTTAATCAATCATCCTTACAGAATGCCAATATAGATAATTTCTTCTATTTTTTTCCACAGAGTAGACTTTTACCACTTTTTCTGATTAGCAAAGCAATACACAGTTACTATGATTATTGCATGGAAATTGGAAATACAGAAAGGCCTAAGAAAGATTAAGAGCATTAAGAATTTGCTCTTATATAACCGCTGTTAATCTCTGTTCGATTTTTAATATATTTCTACTAAATACACTGTTAAATTTTTAATGTATTTTTGTCTTTCTCTATTTCTTTTAAATCATGCAGTTAATATTATTTTATATATTGCATTTTAATGTGAATACTCCCTTTTCTTTTACATTTATGAATTTTTCTTTGTCATTAAACTCACATTCTTAATGGCTGCATAACATTCTGCAAACAAGCTATAATTTGTTTAACCATTTCATTTTTCCTACACATATAGGTTGTTTGCAATTCTTCACAAATTAAAAAAAAAAGCTGCAGCAAGTTAATAAAAGTTCTTTCTAAACATTCTTCTTTTTTCACATTTTGGATAGTTTTCTTAAGATATATTTTCAGAAGTTGAATTACTCAATCACAAGATATGACATTTCTAAGGCTTTTGAAAATAGAGTTCCAAAAGAAAACTCCTACCAGCACTGCATGAAATTATATGGACTTTTTCATTTTGTTTTGCATAGTTCTAATCATAGTGTGCATGTAATTCTGTGTCTTATTTTCACATGGGATCGTACTTGATTTTTCCGTGTGGCTGCATGGGCTTTACAAGCAGCACTTCAATAGCTCCATCATGTTCTACCCAATGAAAATACTATAATTATTTAGCCGTTCTCATGTTGTTGGACATTTAGTTTGCTTCCAATTTTCATTCTTATGAAAAACATTGAATGTGGTACAGAGAGCTTTTATGTTGCTGTTACTATTTTTGGATTGTTCCCTCACCACAGATTCCTAAATATATAATCATTGGTGTAACAACATGACAGTTTTGAGGTCTCTTAAATCATATATTACCATTGTCTTGCAATATGGCAATATTGAGATTTACTGGCCAGCACTATATTGAGTGTATGAGTTTACCAGGTTCACTATGTTCTCAGCAGGCTTTTTCACAATCCAGTGAATTTACAGCCATAATTTCACTTTCTCCTCTTATACTTTGTGGCAATTGGGAACAGATGGGCACAATGCTTTTTAAAGCTACTATATCTTTGCATTTGGTTATTATCCAAGAGGTGATGAAAGAATTTGGATGGTATCTGCAATGCTCACCAACATCTCAGGACTAGTAGGATAATGATAGCTAGCCTGATATGAAAAAACTTCAAGACTTCCAAGCATAGACACTTGCCCCCGGAGCTTGGAGAATGCCATTCACAAATTGTAGTTTGGTACTAATTTTTGTAAGATATTTGCCTTGTTATTAGGTTTAAACTTTATGTACTTTCTGTTTTGAATTAACTTATTATATAAGGCTGGATGAGATTGGTCTATTACAGTTTGATCTAGGTTAAGATGGTCTGTAAACTGAGCTAGGTTCCTATTTACTATAACCCATAGGTCCAAGGGTAATAACTTCTATTTGCCTTTGGGAGTTCAGCCCAAATGCCCATATACACTCCTGAAGCATATCGTTTACCTCTAAGCAAGAAGTTGGTACTATTAATCGGAGTTTGTGGAAGAATTCACGTCTCTGCCCCTTCTTGTGTACATGCTCTTTGAAGTATCATTTGTGGCTCCTTCCATCAAGAGGTAGAGCTTTGTTCCCTACCTCTGAAATCTCCATTGACCTCACAGTTTACTAGTTCCAGTCTAGGCCTCAAAAGGCTTGACCTACTCTCATTCTCTTTCTTGCAGTTGTCACTCAGCCATATGTACGAGCCTGAGTTAGCCTTCTAGAAGATGAGAAATAGCATGGAGCAGACACTGGATGACCTCTTAGTTGAGGCCATCGTGAACAAGCCAGTCCCAAGTCACTTCACTAGCTGACTGGCTATTGACACATGAACGAGCCCAGCTGAGATGAATCAGGTCCAACTCAGGGCAGCAGAACTACCCAGTTGGCCTCTAGATTCATCAACTAAGATAAATACTTGCTGTTGTCAGGTGGTTTGTTATGCAGCATTATTGTGATAATAGATGACTAATGAGGGTCTCCATAGCCTTTTAATCCATGACCCTCACTCACATGGTGCAATAGTTAGTTGAATTAAACTAAGGAACCTAATTCCTCGACCCAATGCTAGAAGTCTCAGTCTTTCTCTCCTGTAAGACTGGTACAATATTGTACCCTGTATCTCATGGAGAAAAGCCAAACATTTTTCTAAATCATATAATGAAGAAGATTCCAAAGCCCCCTGATCCAAGACAGTCAAACAATTCTACTTAGGAATTCTGGTGTGCATAGAGGAAGTGCTGACAAATGGGACACAGTTATAGCTGAGCCAAACAAACACCCTCAGAACAAAACAGTCCCAGGTTCTCATGCAGGGCTGGTAGAAGTTGCCTTATGGAAATACGTTTCAAAGGCCTTTTGTGCTGCCTTAGTCCATTTGGGTTGTTATAACAAATTACCAAAGACTAAGCAGCTTAAACAACAGACTTTTATTTCTCATAATTCTGGAGGAAAGGAACTCTGAGATCAGGGTGCCAGCATGGTCAGATTTTGGTAAGAGCCATCTTTTTGGTTTCCTCACAGGGTGGAGAGAGAAAGGAAGTAAGCAATCCTCTTATAGGGCACTAATCCCACCACGAGGGCATCCAATCTCAAGGCCTCATTACCTCCCCAAATCCTTATCTTCAAATACGAACACATTGGAGATTGGGGTTTAAACATATGACTTTTGAGGGGACAAAAGCATAGCAGATGTGTTTATATCCTTTGTCGCAAGAATAAAGGTGAATTGACCTTGTGTCACATCTGGACATTGTAATTTCTCAGACTAATCTCATTAATTATCACACATAGATGAAGCTCTGATGATAATATTATACTGTAAGCACAATCTTGATCTGCTTATCTCTTATTAATACTTTTGACCTATACTGTCAAATGTGGTAGCCACATGTGTCTGTTTATATTTAAATTAAAATTAATTCAAATTAAACAAAATTGAACACTCAGTTCCTCAGTCTCACTAGCCATATTTCATGTGTCAATAGCCATATGTGACTAGGGGCTCCATCTTGGACAGCACAGATGCAGAAAATTCCCATCATTACAGAAAGTTCTACTGAACAGTGCTACATTCTACTTTTCTAAGCCTATAAATGCAAGTTTGATTGTTTCTATGGTTATTTGGGTCTAATTCACAAGCTAGTGTTTCCAGCACAATCAGCTTGTTGAGTAGCCTGCCCAACTACAACAGCTGAAAGATGTTATGAGCCAAGGCTTCCACTTTGTTTGGTTCTTGCCACAGAGCTGCCACCCCAAATAGGGTGGGCTGATTTATACAAAGACCAGGCATGTCTTCACTTGCCTGTTTGAGTTCAATATAGTTTCTTATTCCAGGTCATTTTAATGATTGGTTGGATTTATAGAAACACGGACATGTTCTCTCATTCAAGAGTCATAAAGGTTGAGGCAAGGGCATAGGTTTTCCATCCTTTTACTTTATATACATCTTGTTTCTATTCCCAAAGGGCTTGAATAATTTTTAGCATCAAGCAGACACAGACTTGAGGTATAAAAATGGAAATTCTTTGAGGCCTCCAACACTCATTGTAACAGTGACAAGTTATATTTTATCTTTTAATAGAAAAATTTAATTTACAATTGTACAATGTTGGGTGTCTAGTCAACTTTTTCACTGTGTCTGCAAACTAGTTACCTAGAGATTGGCCTAAGGTTCACATTCCCTTATTACTAGAATTTGGCTCATTGCATTCATAAATTCTTCAGTTGGATCAATATTCTCTCTATTAAACAATTTATATATTTCCGAAGTTGGATGCTCCCTCATATGGTCCAGCCTAACTTCTAAACAAATTTGAGAGTTTTTAATGATTAAAATCTTTGACTGTTCTTAGTCAAGAATTCACCCAGGCATAAGAAGCTACTATATATTTACCTGTTCCAAAATGGCTACATATGGGCTTACTCTATATCCTTTAAGTTGTGTTGCTACTCATCAGGAGAATAGTTTTGCATTTCATGTCTTGTGCACATTTGCTGCTGGGGAAACTCACATGAAGTAGACATAATTTCAGCCATCATAATAAGTTATAGTCCTTTTATTATGGGTATGACCAAATATACTTCGGGTCTGGCCCATTTACTCTTTTTCCTCCTATTTTTAATAATTTTTTGAGGTATAATTGACATACAGTAAACTGCACATATTTAAAATGAACAATTAGATAAATTTTTACATATGTGTATGCCCACGAAGCCATCACCACAACAAAGATAATGAACATCGCTCCCTAAATTCCTTTGTGTCTCATTGAAAATTCCTCCCTCCCACCACTCCCCACCTCTCTCCACTCCCATCCACAGATGACCACTTATTGGTTTTCTGTCACTATAGTTAATTTGCAATTTCTACACATTAATATGAATGGAATTGTATGTCTTGAGCTCTTTTCTGCCTGCGTTCTTTCACTCAGCACAATTATCTTGAGATGCATCATTGCATTGCATGTGTCAACAGTTCAATCCTTTTAATTGCTGAGTAGTGTACTATTATATGGATATATCACAATTTGTTTACCTATTCACCTGGTGACAAGTATGTGATTTGTTTCCAGTTTTTGCTTATTACAAACCAAGCTTCTATGAACATCCATGTACAAGTCTTTGCATAGATATATGCCTTCATTTCTTTTTGGGTCAAGTCCTAGTTGTGGAATAGCTGGTTCCTATGGCAGGTGTATGTTTAACTTCTCCTTTTTATTTCCTCCTTGGTCCTATTCACTATGGAGATATATGATTGGGAAAACAACATCATAAAGGGATCAAACACTGAGAAGATAAATGGCTTGCTAGAGTTCAAGAATCAGTGAGAATTTTGAGCTACTTCTTGAGGATTCTTTTCCATCATTCCATTATTTCTGCTATTTGGAAGGGTCCCATTGAAGGGAATATTTTATAACCTTATTGTGAACCAAGTCTTAGGTCATAATAGCTATTAAGCATGATTCTTTATTTGATACTGTGGGTTCAAGGTTGCCATGACTCTGTACAACTTCCCTTGTGTGTTCCACAGCGGTTAAATTCTCTATTGGCTGCATTTCCTGAAAACCAATCTCATATCCCAAGTTATAATATACATTTGTGCTCTGATGAGTGAGGCACGGCCCTAAGTAATCGGCCCACCAGTTACACGTGTGGTCTAGTTCCTGTGTTTCTAGGACACAGTATTGCACTTGGGATATTATATTTCATAGCTGGGAGCTGCTTGACCAACTTCATACCAAAGATTTGTGTGAAGTAATGTTGAATCTACTATCATAATCACCTGGGCCTATGCCAATGTCATGTCATAATTCTATATGGCCACTCTATTTACTAATTGGCCTTTCTCTGGAGTGTCACTAGCTGGTAAACACATAGTTATGACACAAATCCTTGTAAAAGTTTGGTGGGCAGCCATGGGTACTACTTGGGGACAAACATTTAAAATTTGTTAGAAATGTCAAGGAATTGAATCCATGGGGACTTGCATCAAATAGATCTGGGTCTAATATTTCAACCCATTTGGATAAATGAATAGCCCAAACCCTAGAATGACATGAATAAGAATCTTATCCTTCACAGCAGTCATTCTCAAATCTCACTTATTAAAATCATCAGGAAAGCTTTTTGAAAGGTACTCTACTGTGCAAATCTGGGCCTCACACCACACCAGTTGAATCAAAATCTCTGGGGTAGGGCCAAGCATTTATACTAAGGACAGGAAGAAATTCATACTTAAAATTTATAAGCTCTTTAGCTCTTTGGGGTTTTTTCAATTTTCAAGATTTAGAACTGTGTATTATTGTCCAAGCTGAAAGCTTGCCAAGGTTTTGGCTCTGGCTGTGGCAGCTGTGGTAGCTAATGAGGGTTTAATAATTTCCAATGCTGAATCAATCTCCTCTGTTTGTTTTATTTATTGGTGAGCTTGTTTAAATCACTGGCATTTCAAAACCACTAAGTCATGGCCTAACACTGTGTTTCTCTATGTCCAGATTGGGCAATTGCTAAATGTATTAATTTTCTGTTAGTGCCATAACAAATTACCACAAATACAGTAGCTTAAGACAACACAAATTTATTATCTATCAATCACACAATTATGTAGGCCAGAACTCTTACAAGGGTCACATTGAGCAAAAGTAAAAGCGTCAGTAGGTCTGCGTTCTTTTATGAAGGCTCTAGGGGAAAAATCTGTTTCCCTGTTTTTCTAACTTCTAGAGCCCAGCCACACTTCTTGGTTATGGTCCCCTTCCTCTTTATTCAAAACCAGCAATGCTGCATCTCTCTGGCCCTTCTTCCGTAGTCACATCTCTCTCTCAGAGCACCACCAGGGAAGTTTCTCCAGTTTTGAGGACCCGTGATTGAATTAGGCCCATTCAGATAACCAAAGATAATTTTCCCACCTCAAGGGAGGATTAATCACATATGCAAAGTCCTTTTTGTCTTGTAACCTAATTTATCCATAGGTTCGAGGCTTTGGGATGCGGGCAACTCTGTGGGCATCTCTGTGGGCCCATTATTCTAACCATCACAGAGTGAGGGATTGGCTTCTCTCAGTGCTTTCTACTAGCCGCTTCCTCAGGTCTTTCTCTTGCAGCAGCCATGCCTCTATTAACAGCTGCCAAGAGAGCAGGCTATAACCCTTTAGGAGCAGACTTAACAAGCCAATTTCATTGTAGTAAAGCAAGTAGGTGATTGAGGACATGTGCCCCTGGCTGGTCAGAATAGTATCTGAATGCACGGAGACCCTCCTCTTACACATCCCTAATCTCTGTTGTTTGGTTTTCCGCTGTTGGTGTTGCTCTTCTGCACCCCAAATTTAGAACATCATAAATACTATGCTCTTACCACAGATAAACAAAGAGCTAATTTCCCGCATAATTCAACTTCCTATAAAGCCACAATTGGAGAAGCAACCTTACAGATATTTTCTGCCTCTCATCTCTCAATGGACTCCACATAATGATTTTCCATCTTTCTCCCACAGACATACAGCAAGGTAGCAGACATTCTTCAGGAGATTGGCTATATATTAAAGCTGGAGCCTGGGCCTCCTGGTGAATCATATTTTGTACTTTTTCAGCAGTTTTTCGTTCACCTACATATTAATTACCAAGTGAGTCTGAGCTGGTTTAAAGAAAAGGTACACATCATTTAATTCTGCAAAGGCCTGGAGAGGCATGAACAGAGAGATCTTGAGCTCAGCAGGTTCTGACCGTATGCACCCCTGTCCACCATGATATTTTGCCTTTGCACCCGGGAAAAACAGCTATGGTTGCACTATCTCAATCTTCAAGTCCTAGGTATCCATTTTTAAATTATCTTTGGGCTTGCTGAGCAATACAAAGTTATTTATTTTTTCTTTATTATCATCTTCCAAAGCTACAGCCCAGAACAACACAAACTCTGCCAAAGACTGCAATTTACCCAAGCTTGTTTGAACTTAGTGCCCTTGTGCCTATATATTGTGCTTTTTCTGCATTTCTTGCGAAATTTGGATCTCCAATTTAAATAATCATTAGTTCCAAGGTCTGACTGTAAGGTTTGCACTGAGTAAGTGTGAAGAGATCCAGAGTTTCTCGCTTGTTGGGTAAATGAACTTCCCTTCAAGATTTTTTAAGTGGCTCCTTTTAGCACTCCATATTTAAAAAATTTCCTCAAGTATAAAATAGAAATCAAGAGATACAAAATGGAAACAGGAATACGAATCAGTTAGGGTAGATAGGTTATGCTGCAGTAATTAATGACCCCCAAATTCCAGTACCATCAAACTGCAGACCTGGCTCTGGCTCACGTCCAATTTCCGTTGCAGCGTTTCCATGCTTCTTCTCCTGGTCATCTTCACTCCAGAACCAGGCTGACAGTGAAGCCTTTATCTGGAACGTTACCCATTATTACAGAGGGAAAAGAAGAGTGTGGCAAATCATGTGCTGGCTTTTAGAGTTTCTCCTTGGAAGTGACACTCCCTACTTCTGATACTATTTCATTAGCCAAAGAAAGCTACACAGGCTTGACCTGACATCATTGAGCGGAGACGTACCACCCTCTCCTAGGAAAAGGCAGCACATATTCTGTGAACGACAATAGAATCTACTACACACTGTGTTTCTGGTTGAAATTATTGAAATAAATCTCATTTCTTCCTGCAAAATACGTTCGTCCACTCTCCAAGGGAGACAACTCAAGAGGTCCATTCAACCATCGGGCTCCAAGTTTGGGATCATATGATATTCTTTGTATCAGTCTGAACATGACTCCTCTTTTTTCTCAGTTCCATGAGTGAAAGAGACAAGTTGGCTGGCCCCTCTGCACCCAATGTATAATGGGGAGCAATGAAAGTATTACAAAAATAATCCTTTCGGAAAAGGCAAATTCTTAGAGGTACACAGCAGCGATTTGTCCATAGAAATTCTGAAATCCCTCTGGGAAGATACTGCAAGGGTTCTTTATAGTTATTGGGAAATGTTCCCTGAGTGTGCTCTAATGTGCTCCCTGGGAGAAGCTACAGTCTAGTATTCTCCATGGCCCTTGCATCCAGTCTCAGGAAGGTTCTTTCTTTGCCGTCATCCTCCTTGGCCTCTTCTGAGAAGGCCCGGGGGACTGTCTTCTTTGGAGCCAAGCAGCTCTCTCAATCTGCTCCTTCGCCCTAAAAGGTTGAGGCCCAAGGACCATTTTAAATCTTCAGTGGTCACAGTTTCTTTTAGTATAGGCTAGTTGCTTTGTCTTTTCCTAGTAAAACTCTTTAAAAAAAAATGTAGCTTCTTTTTTAACTAGGTTATCCATCACAACATGTACCAAACAATGCCTACAATTCTTTTTTAGAGAAGCCTCACCTTCCAGACTTAATCGTAGGAAGCTTGAGCCTAACAGACTTCTAATGAGAAGCCACAGTCTTAGTCTCCTCTTTCTTAGCAATTTTCTCCATCTGAAAGTTTTGTGAGTGCTAAATTAACTCCTTCACAGATTTTATTACAAGAATATGAGTTTTGATTTGGTCCTTGCCATGAAGCTGAGTTTTCATTGTTCCTTTGTAGCGCAAAGACCTTCTCAGTTTTATCTTTTAAGAGCTGGAAATGAAGATCAATTTCATCTTCATCTCTGTACATTTAATTTTGCTACCTCCTTGCCTAAACACACAAACTCATTTGATAAAATGTCTGCCTTCCAAGTTATTACAGGTGACAATGTTACTAAATGTTTTGCCACTGCACAATGATGGATTAATGTCCTTTTAGATCCTGGTCACAATCTGTTGCCTGTTTCTATTAGCTTCATATTTTTCTGGTTCATTATTCTTTTTGTTGTTGTAGCACCTCCCTACTTTAAGGTACCAATTTCTGTATTGGTCAGGATACTGTTATAACAAATGACCTCTAACTTAATGACCTATAACGAAAAATAATTTTTTTCATTCATGCCACATGTCCATTATGTGTTAGTTAAGACTCTGCTCCATGTCTTCTGCACTCTGGGAGCCAGTCTGATA